>NW_027174212.1:0-24739 GCF_000499845.2 Phaseolus vulgaris | reverse complement strand
ACACAACGGCAACATGAACAATTGAAAAAGAAGAAAGAAAGGAGAAGAGAATGCTCATGAAGATGGAGAAAGGTTGGATGATCACGCCACTAGAAGTATGGATGCTCCTAGATGAGTGTGCATGCCGCCATTTGAGGAAACCATGGTCCTTCAAGATAAGACTAGAGTAGAAGCTCAAAAGCTCTCCAAATGCTCACTCCAATTTTGAGTATAGTTTCTTTAGATAAATTCAAATCTGAATTTTACAAGGAAGGCACCTCTATTTATAGCCTAAGGTGCTGAAAAAGAAAGCTAAAACAATTCAAAATTCCCTCCCAAATCAAACTAGAAACCGGCGCTAATTTGCAAAGCAAGGAAGGTGTGATCCTTTCCTTCACTTTGGCACCCCCTATTCTACTCCACACCTATCTACTAATACACCCCCCAAAGCTCCTAACTAAAACCTAAAAGATGCTATAACAAAAGAGGTTTCTAAAGTTTCCTCTAAGCAACTTCAACTAAAGAAACTACAAAAAGAGAAAATAAATGTCCTCTAGCTCCCAAAGCTTTGAACATGCTTCTTGTAATCCTTTGAGGTGGACTTTGACCTCCATGGGCGTCCTCCATTTGTGCCTCCACCTCTTCTTGAGCTTGATGAGTGGCCTCCATGTCTCTTGAGCTTGATCTCCATCATACTCCCCGAGTTGGAGAGAATTCGACCACGAATTCTGGAGACCTACAGAAAAAGGAGTTAGATCGCTGACATTAAAAGTATGACTACCTAAGAATGTATCAGCATATCTAACTTGATCCTGCCGGCAACTTGAACGTGGTGAATCACTTCGTAACACTCTCTGCCCTGTCTTCGCGACCGCGTCTCCTGAAGAATCACCTTCTGAACATTCTATCTTCAAAATGTGACCTGCAAAAACACACAGACGGCGCCTCTAGCGGCCGTTTGCACTCCGACGATCAAGTTAGTCCAACAGAACCACCAGAAACTGGAAACTAGTAATGTGTGTGTGAGAAAAAACTTGCACTCTGTTTTTCGTCTATCTTTTTTTTCTCTCTCCTCTCACTCTGATTCTCCTTTTATCTCTCTTTCCCTGCTTCTGGGCATAACAGAATTCTGTTATGCTTTTCTGGCATGTGTCAGAACCCTGTCATGCTTTTCAGAGAAAGCGTACCTTCAGAATCAGCAATGGGGAGCGTGAGAGTCTGCGCATGTCTGCGCTTGGCTGCGCCTGTCTGTACCTTTAGCGGTACGGAGTGCTCTTTTGTCTGGACCGCACCCCTCTCAGATGATGACACGTGGAGGCCTGCAACTCACATCAACCACACACGTGTCACTTACTGGAAGGGCTCTAGCGCCTCTCTTTGTCTGCCTAAGTTACGCCCTTTGCGGAGTAACCTAGGATGCTTCTCTTATCTGGGTAAATTGCATACTCTTAGGAGAACGTCGGGTGTGGCTGGTTCTAGGCGCACTCACCAAACGTTACTCTTTGTGTAGGCGACTTACCCTTCAGGATGACACGCACGTAATGGGTTGAGGGAATCACCAATCACCGACTGGCTTACTAGTTCCCTCAGGCCACTCTCGTGCATGATTCCTTGAGGTGTGCTCATGCGAGGTCCCATGCGTAACGCTCTCGCTGGGAACCTTAGTCCCAGTTTAAACTGCGTGTAACACGAGACCCCGATGACAATACACCCGATGACTGATCAGTGTTTATTCGCTACTCGCGCTCTGCCTCCAGGCGCGAGTCTGGGAACTGGTCTGCTGGTGGTCACTCGGCTACTGACCACCGAGCACCATTCTGGGTGATCTATCCCCCGACCTCTCTGCCGCCTGATCTGTCGGTGGTAACTTGGTTACTGACCACCGATCGCCTCTCTTGGCGATCGTCCCCCTACCTCTCTGCCACCTGGTCCACGTGTCACCCTGCGAGTGGTCCACGTGGTTCTCTGATGCTGACGTCATCGACTACCGATGACCGATCGGATCACAAGCCCCCCAGTCTCGAGTCGAGAACTCGTTCTCAGCGAAGAGACTAAGTGGTCGTGCCTTCAGTCCACGTGGCAAGTGGGGTCCGCCTCACGTGCCACCTCACGTGCTGCTTCTTTAACGTTTGGACTCCCTCTCTTCATCTCGCGACACGTGGCGCCATCGACGGCCAGCGTTGTGCGTCGCTAGCGCTTCTTTCATTCAAATTGGCGCGCCCTTCCACTGTTCCTTCATCTTCTTCATTTGACTCCCAGACTCTCTGCGAACTTCTCTTCTGCGCACCCATCTTTCTTCAAATTCTCTGTGATCCTAATCTCTTACGATCATTCAAAGGTATGGTTTTTCTTTTCCCTGGCCCCTTTTTGGTCATCTTTACCGATTGCATTTATCATTCTAGTTATCATGCATCCATCTTCCCTGTTTTCTTTTCCACCCGCGCTAGGGTTTTCTCGTGTTCCGCCTTGACTTCTGCCTCCCCTTCTTTCTCCTTTACCTGGGCATTTCTTCTCGTTCCCTCTCTCTGTTTCACCGAACCATCCATCACTCTCTCCCTTTCTATTTCTGACCCTTCGTTTTCTCCATTGCAGCTATCTCTCGATGGCTCGCTTGAAGCAACCGCTCGTGTCATTGCCTCTCCTCTGGGCACAGCCCTCCGCGAGTGCACCAGCTTCGCCACCGCCTGTTGTCACCTCATTCCATGACAACGCCAGGTCATGACGGGCCCCTCTGGCGTTGCTATCTGAAACGTCATCTTGCTACTGAGGACCATCTTAACTCACTTCTGAGCCACGACCCGGACGAACCCTCGTGTTCCATAGACAGGGAAACGACTTCCACATCCGAGTCCGCATCCCTCCCGAGGATGCCCATTTGCGCTGACGACAGGGCCACCAATGGGGTGCCCTTCGTTTTGTTTACTCGCGATCTTCAAAGGTTGAAGCTGCGACTCCCCTTCACCTTCTCGAGAAAGAGCTGATGATGGAGTTGAACGTCGCGCCCTGCCAACTCCACCCCAACGCCTGGGCCTTCATCAGGGCGTTTCAAATCCTGGCAACCACTTTGGGCACAACGCCTCGGTGGAGGTGTTCCTTTACTTCTTTGAGGCGAAGAAACCAGGAGATAGGTTTGGGTCAGCCTGACGGGGTTGCTGGACGGGTGTTCTGGGCCTGTACCAGCAGTCCTTCAAGATGGAAGGGCAGGTTTTACATGATATCCGCCACCCCACAAAGCCCTCATCTGCTCGAGGGGTACCCCCTTACTGGGTCCCCCAGGTTCAATTCAAAAAACCCAAGGATCTCGAGACCATGGCCCTACGAGCGCGAGCTGTGTGGGCTGCTCCTGGGGCTAAGTATGATCCGTCGCCTCATCAAGGATGAGTTTAATGTGGTTTCCCTGAAGAATATATAGGTAGTTCTTTCTCTGCCGCCCCTTAGGACACTTATACCTCCTCATGCATGCTCTTACGCTTCACCTTGCTGCGTCTCTTAGCTGTCTAATTTCCCCTTTCTTGCCTATGCAGATTCAATGTCAGGGAAAGATAGGAGGTTGGCGGTGTTAGAGCTTGCCAAACGCGAGCGGCCAAAGGGACTGGCTCTCCTCTTCCACCACTGAGCCAATTGAAGCCCCTCCACTCTCGGTCGCGCCAGCTGAAGGCCCGAGCCAGGAAGAAAAGGAAAAGACTGGTGAAGGCTTTTCACTTGTACCTGCTGCTGCTGCTGCCTCAGTGGAAGAGGAAAGCTCTGGCTCCCCCTCTTCACCGCCAGAGGAAGAAACCAGTGGTTGAGGGGGTCTCGTCTCTCCAGCCTGGAGAGATCGAGGGGTGGAGGTAGAGGAAGGTTCCCACCTCCCGCTCCCTCTACTCGACCTGCCCCAGAGCCCGCTGCCCACTTCTCCTTGCCACAATCGCCCCCAGTCTCCTACCGCCAACTTCCCCCCCAGAGGCCATCGCCTGGTCCATCCGCTCACCCTGCTGGGGTGCCTCTGCTCAGAACGAGTGTGCCCCGACTCCACTACCAATCTCCACTGCCATGCTGAACATGGTGGGTCCGGCTCGCGCCAAGCAACACTGGGGCCAACCATGAGAATTTCAGCAGAGTTATCTCCATGGTGCGACAGCACATCAGCAACGGGAGCTCGTCGACTGGAGCGGGGAGGAGATAGATGCACACCTTGCCAAGCAGGTGGTGCTCTGCTGGAGTTCTCCACCCAGCATCGCAAACAAAGCCCTGGAGAAAAGGTGAAGGAACTTGAGCACGACAAGGAGTCGCTGCATGTGACCTTGAAGCCGCCCAGGGTCTGTTGAGCTGATGCGAGGCATGGTGGAGAAGGCCAGGAGAGTATTTGATGCAGGTCCAGGAGACCATCAAGATGGAGATCTTGATGGGGCAGACTGTTGGTCCTCTGGACTGCAAGGTGGCAGAGCTAGAGGCTAGATTTTCCTGCGCGAACGGAGTCAGATGGTGGAGGAGTTACAGGCTGAGAACGCCTCCCTACGCCAACAGGATTCTCAGCGGGTGGAGATGCTCATGTCTGCCAAGAGGCAACTGCTGCTGCTGAGGAAGCTGAGGAGGCAGTGGGCAAGTTGACTGAACTGCCTCCTCCTTGTGCCCTCACCACTCAGAGGGATGCTGCAGAGGCTCGAGGCGAAGTTGGAGGCGGAGAAAGAGGACTTGATGACGTGGGCGCTGATTCCCTCATTGATGGATTCGAGTTGGCGCTCGAGCAAGTCCGCTGCGTCTCCCAGAACTGGACCTTTCCAATTCAGCATTCATCACTCGGTGGTAGATGGAAAACTTAGGCCTCCTACTCCTGAATCTCTTCCTTTTTGTAAATTCGACTTCTTCTGTACAAAGCTTATTTTGTAACCTTACGTTTCTGCACCGTTCAACTCATTGTAACGACATTGTATGAACATCTCTGGTGATTATACCTTGATTTTAACTGCTCAACTTCTCTTTGTATTTTCTTTGGACTTCCCTTATCTTTATGTGCGCGACTAATTGTTAGCTATGTTTAGGTTCAGCGCGATCCTGGGCTTTACCTTTCCTTTCGCACACGACTAAGTGTTAACCAGCTTAGGCTTAGCGCGATCTGCTTCTCTTACTCTTTGCGCGCGACTAAGTGTTAACCAGCTTAGGCTTAGCGCGATCTTGCTTCTTACTCTTTGCGCGCGACTAAGTGTTAACCAGCTTAGGCTTAGCGCGATCTGCTTCTCTTACTCTTTGCGCGCGACTAAGTGTTAACCAGCTTAGGCTTAGCGCGATCAGCTTCTCTTACTCTTTGCGCGCGACTAAGTGTTAACCAGCTTAGGCTTAGCGCGATCTGCTTGATCACGCTGGCTATTCCCTCAGCTTGGTGTTTAACAGTCCTCGTGCGCTGCTTTGCACTACTAGCCATTACCGACAACTCATCAGTGATCGATCTTAGTCCTTACTTAGCTTCTCTGTCGCTCTAGCGCTAAGTGCATAAAGGACCTTGACATCGATCGCTCAAAGTGATGCCTCTCTTGGGGAAAGAAAGTGTTTCTCGCTAACCCCTTTCCCTTTCCCCAAGGTCATCACCCTTTGGCGGGTTAGTCGCCATTCCTGTCTCACTCTGGGGTGAGAAAGGTTTCTGACTGAGGTCTTACTGGGCCAATATTGGTGTATGCCAGTGGGTAAGGATGTTTTTGTCAACCTTTCCTTTCCCTCTTGGTCTTACTAGCACCCCTGGCTTTTCAAACCTTTCTGCTTGCGCTCACCTGGGGTGAGGAAGACTTAGATCGGTGCCAGTACTTGCGCCTAGGGCAAGTAGGGCCTAACCAATCACCTGCACTTGCACCTGGGGCAAGGAGGATTTTAACTTTAATACCTGAGCACACTTGATATGCTGGAATTTTTCTTTATTGGGTGGCCTCGTTAAAACCCTCTTTAGGGAAAAGAGTGCCCCCTTGTCTGTTCGATGTTTCCACCATATACAAAGCATGTGTCTTTTAGCACGAGAACGCCATTATGTACACTTTAACTGAAATAAAATTTTAAATGGGTGGCGTTCCACGTTCTGGGGATTGTCCTCCTTCCAAAGTCTCTAGGCGATAGGCTCCGTTCTCTAATGTCTCCACCACTCTGTACGGGCTGTCCACTTTGGGGATAACTTGTTCTGCATGTCATTCTGATGCGCCTTTCTCTACCAGGTCACCTTCTGGAAGCGCCTGGGCCTCACTTTAGAGTTGTGCCTCCGCTCTACTTCCTCTTCACGCTTCAGCACTGACTCTGGCCTCTTCTCGCACTTCGTTACCAGATCCAGATTCACCTTACGCTCTTCATTGGACTCTTTCAGCACGAAGTTCAAGAATCTGGGGGAGCTCTCCTGTATCTCTACGGAATCATGGCGTTGTCCCATGACAAGGCTGAAGGGTGTCTCATGGGTGCTGGACTGTGGGGTGGTGTGATAAGACCACACAATTCTGGGGACCTCTCTGCCCAGCCTCCTTTGGCTTGTCTAGTCTTCGCTTCAGCCCCTGAGCAGCACTCGATTTGCTGACTCCACCTGCCCATTTGTTTGTGGGTGCTCACTGAAGCGAAAACTGTTGTATCTTTAGCTCTTCACATCTTCCTCAACTGATGACTGGTGAACTGGGTGCCATTGTCGGACCGCCTCTGGGTATTCCGAGCGGCAGACAATTTCTTCCAGACGAGTGTTCGACTTTCTGTGCGGTGATGTGTGCAACTGGCTCTGCTCCACCCACTTAGTGAAATTCGATGGCCACAATGAGGACTTCATCTGCCTTGTCGCCAGGGGAAAGGTCCTAGGATGTCATCCCCATGTATGGATGGACGGGCTTTGGATGGACCTCAACTCCTCAGGGGGTGCCTTGTGCCAATCTGCTGCAGCTGAATTGTTTGATCGCTGAGCAACCTTATGCAATCTTCCTTCAGTTTGGCCAGTAGTACCCCGCGCGGAGTACTCTACTTGCCAAGCGCGACCACCACATGGCTTCCGCACACCCCTCGTGCAGCTCAGACATGAGTCTGGTGCATTGCTCGCCGTGTACCAGATCTGCACAGGGTGAGAAAATCCAATCTAATAGGCTTCCATCTATGAGAGTAAACTTACTTGAACCCCTCTTTATTCTTTTTTGCTCTGCCAGATCGAGCGGAGTACACCGTTTCTAAGTATAGCCGGTATGGCGTCATCCAGGTGTTGGGTTCCTTCTCCGCATGAACCTCCATCGACTCATCGTCTTTGAGGGTCGCGGATCTCACCTCGGTGCTCTTAGCGTCTCTTGAGTCAACGCCGATGACCGATCGTTAGACGCTTCCATTGACTTGTACATGAAGCCCTGGTTGTCTGATCAAACGCGCGCGGCACCTTCAGGGTCTCCTGAATGACAGTCCTTGCTTCCCCCCCTTGCCTGAGCTGGCCGCTTTGGCAAGAGGTCTGCTCGGGCGTTTTGCTTCTTGGCACATGCACTAACTCAAATCGGCGAGACGTCTTCAGGAGCTGCCATACTCAGGTAGGCTGCCATCTGGGGGTCCTTTGTTGGAACTCCCCGGTAACCTGCCCGGTGACCAGTACGAATCGTCTTAGCCAGCAGATTTCTTGCTCCATTTCCCTTGCTAGCAACATTCCTGCGATCAGGGCCTCATACTCGCCTGATTGTTGCTAGCTTTGAGGCGAAGGGAGGGACTGCTCGATCAGTACCCGTTTGGCCTTCCGGATGACTCCAGCGCCGTTCCCTGCTGATTAGAGGAGCCATCCACGATAACACCATCGGAATCTAGCCTTCTGCAGGTGTCCGCGATGGATGACAGCTCGACTACAAGTCCGCGACACCTGCCCCTTGATCGGTCCTCGGGGCTCGTACTGGATGTAATTCTGACAATTCCACCGCCCATTTTGACATCCTTCTGCCACATCAGGTTTCTTCATACATTTGGATAGGCAGATCAGTCATACCACCACTGTGAAGCTGTGGAGTATGCCTGAGTCTTCTGGCTGAGATACCACCGCCGAGCAGCCTTCTCGAGGGCTGGTACTTGTTTCAGGGCCTTGCGCCCTTACTTACGAAGTAACAGGCCTCTGGGCTGGTCCTGCTTTGACCAGGACTGAACTGACTGCCCTCTCCGTACAGCAAAGTATGACGAAGGGGTGCCTACCTGGGGCTTTCGCAAGACTGGTGGGCTTGCCAGTACCCCTTCAACTTGATGAAGGCCTCCTCGCACTCCTGCGTCCAGAGAAATCTGCTGTTGCGCTTGAGACACTGGAAGTATGGGTGACCTTTCTCCCCACCAACAGACATAAATCGGGACAGTGCTGCCAAGCGACCGGTGAGCTGCTGCACCTCCTTCATCGTCGTTGGGCCTCCTCATTGCCACGATCGCCGCACACTTCTCCGGGTTGGCTTCAATTCCTCGCTCTGTCAAGAGGAAACCCAAGAACTTCCCAGCCTCCACACCGAATATGCATTTCTCAGGGTTGAGCTTCAGCCTATACTTGCAATGGTGGTGAATAGCTCTTCCAGATCAGCTGCATGATGCTTCTTCTCTTGGACGTAACCACCATGTCATCTACATAGGCGTGTACGTTCCTTCCCAGCATGGGCGAGAGCACCCTATCCATGAGCCGCTGGTAGGTAGCCCCCGCATTCTTCAACCCAAATGGCATGACCTTGTAGCAATAGCAAGACCGTTCCGTCATAAACGCGGTCTTGCATTCGTCCATTGGGTGCATCCTGATCTGGTTATACCCCGAGAAAGCGTCCAAGAAGCTGAGTAGCTTTCCCCCCGAGGCGCTATCGACTAGAGCATCTATACTGGGTAAGGGGTAAGAATCCTTGGGGCACGCCTTGTTGAGGTCAGTGAAGTCCACGCACATTCTCCACTTGCCGCTTGCCTTCCGCACCAGTACCACATTCGCTAGCCACTCGGGGTACTGGATTTCTCTGGATGCCCTGCGACAAGGAGCTTCTGCGCTTCGTCGTGGATCACCTTCCTCTTCTCCTCGTTGAATTTCCTTCTTCTCTGTCGCACCGGTCGAACCATGGGGTCCATTGATAGACGATGGCAGAGGAAATCGGGGTCGATTCCTGGCATGTCGATGATGACCATGCAAAGGCATTCATGTGCTTCTCAATCACCCCCTGATCAGCCTTCGCTCTTCTTCAACGAGGGATTCCCCAACTTGAATTTCTTCCCCTGATGTCCATCTCGACCCATCCTTCAACTGGGTGGGGCCTCCTCTCACTGGCAATGACCGCTCTCGCGATCCCTGACTCGCGAGGAGTGATCGTGCCTCCTTTCTTCCTCAACTTGGCCACCTGGGAGCCCCCCACCGCAGCGTTCTCCATCCTCTGAGCGCCTTGTGTCTCCTGACCGCCAATCGCTCTTCGCGCACGCCTGGTGGTGGTTTTTGTGGTGACATGGCACACACTTCTTTTTTGTTTCAAGCTGTTCTCATAACAACGTCTTGCCTCAGCCTGATCCGACTTGATGGTTATCACGGCCCCTTCCATCGACGGCAGCTTCAACTTCATATGCCTTGTCGATGGTATTGCGCCCAGTCTATTGAGCGTTGGCCTCCCCAACAGGACATTGTACGCAGAAGGGCGTTCACCACCAGGTACTTTATCTTTTCAGTGCGGGCTGTCGTTCCGTCAGTGAACGTCGTCCTCAGCTCGATGTATCCCCGCACTTCTATCTGATCCCCTGCGAACCCGTAGAGACAACCAGTATACGGTCTTAACTGATCAGGGGACAACTGTAGCTTGTTGAATGTTGGCCAGAACATGACATCCGCCGAGCTTCCTTGATCTACGAGTACTCTATGCACCCGCCTTCCTGCTGTGATGAGAGAAATGACCACAGGGTCGTTGTCGTGCGGGACAACATCCCGTAGGTCAGCTTTCCTGAAGATAATGTCCACCTCAGGGTAATGACTCTCATTCACTGCATCGACCGCCATCACCGATCGAGTGTATCTCCTTCTTTGCGAAGCTGTGCATCCCCCACCAGAGAAGCCTCCAGCGATCGTCTGCACTTCCCATGCACGGGGACTTCATGCTGTTGCTCTCCAGTTTGGGATCCTGACGCGCGATCCCCTGCGGCTCACGCAGGTAATCTGCTAGAAAACCAGACTTCACCAACTCTGCCAGTTGGTGTCCCAGCGCCAGACAGGAATGAAGTGTATGGCCAAAGGCCTGATGGAACTCACACCATTCATTCTTCTTCCTTCCGAGTACCTTATCCGTCTTCTCTGGTACTCGTAGCCTTGCTGCTACGGCAGGAAGGGCGATGAGATCCGCCAATCCCACCATGAAGTTATATCTCGGGGGTGCGTTATTCTCCCTTGCACGCCCCTTGCTCTGGTCTTTGCCTGGTGCATAGGGACGAGGTTTTCCCGCACCTTCTTCCCCTCTTTGGCCTCATGCACCCTTGCTTGCTGTGGTTTTCCTTGCCCTCCACGCGGTCTGGGTGGTGCAGCACTTCCCCTCTTCTCAGAAACCTCTGTTCTGCCACTATGTGCACCACCGCACGTCATCGGATCTCTGCAAAGGTGCTGGGATGGCTCCTGATGAGAGACTCGCTGAAAGGGCCAGGCAGCACCCCCTTCTTAAACGCGTGCACAAGCATATCTTCATCTTTGCTGGGTAGTCTAACCACTTATGCTCCAAAGCGGTTGAGGTAATCTTTCAGCGACTCCCCCTGGTATTGGCGCACATCGAACAGGTCGTAGGACACCACTGCAGGTGCCTTGTTGACGATGTATTGTTCAATGAAGAGCTTCGAGAACTGAGAGAAAGACGTGATATGCCCTTCTGGTAAACTCACGAACCACTCCATGGCGATTCCGCTCAGTGTGCTCATGAACATCTTGCAGTACACAGCATCTGAACCCCCAGACAACATCATCTGGGTGTGGAATGCCGTCAGATGCGCCTCCGGGTCTTCTACCCTTTGAACGACGCTTTTACCCCACCAGGTTGGGAGGCACCATGGTTCCCATGATCTCAGGGGAGAATGGCATGGGGAATGCCCTTGAGGTGAGGGCTGCCTAGACACCCTTTCGTCAACAACGTGCTCCCTCTGCGCCTGCAGCGTTCTTCTCAACTCTTCGTTGACACGATTCAGTTCGTCGTTCCTGCTTTGCGACGCAGCCAACTCCGTCTGCATCCTTCTTGTTCGACTTTCGACGCTGCAGCGTTATCCTGCAGCGTGCGCACCATTTCCAGGACCTGCGCCATTGTCACAGCTCCTTCATCAGCGGATGGCGCAGGTGATGGTTGTCTGTTTCTAGGCATCTTCTCTATCAAAGAAACTGATAAACTCTGGTGAGCTTTAAAACTGTGGTATGTATGGGACAACGATTCACTCGGGCCCACGGTGGGCGCCAAATGATCTGCCGGCAACTGAACGTGGGTGAATCACTTCGTAACACTCTCTGCCCTGTCTTCGCGACCGCGTCTCCTGAAGAATCACCTCTGAACTTTCTGTCTTCAAAATGTGACCTACAAAAACACACAGACGGCGCCTCTAGCGGCCGTTTGCACTCCGACGATCAAGTTAGTCCAACAGAACCACCAGAAACTGGAAACTAGTAATGTGTGTGTGAGAAAAAACTTGCACTCTGTTTTTCCGTCTCCCTCTTTTTTTTTCTCTCTCCACTCTCACTCTGATTCTGCCTTTTATCTCTCTTTCCCTGCTTCTGGGCATAACAAAATTCTGTTATGCTTTTCTGGCATGTGTCAGAACCCTGTCATGCTTTTCAGAGAAAGCGTACCTTCAGAATCAGCAATGGGGAGCGTGAGAGTCTGCGCTTGGCTGCGCCTGTCTGTACCTTTAGCGGTACGGAGTGCTCTTTTGTCTGGACCGCACCCCTCTCAGATGATGACACGTGGAGGCCTGCAAACTCACATCTAACCACACGTGTCACTTACTGGAAGGGCTCTAGCGCCTCTCTTTGTCTGCCTAAGTTACGCCCTTGCGGAGTAACCTAGGATGCTTCTCTTATCTGGGTAAATTGCATACTCTTAGGAGAACGTCGGGTGTGGCTGGTCTAGGCGCACTCACCAAACGTTACTCTCTGGTAGGCGACTTACCCTTCAGGATGACACGCACGTAATGGGTTGAGGGAATCACATCACCGACTGGCTTACTAGTTCCCTCAGGCCACCTCGTGCTGATTCTTGAGGTGTGCTCATGCGAGGCCCATGCGTAACGCTCTCGCTGGAACCTTATCCCAGTTTAACTGCGTGTAACACGAGACCCCGATGACAATACCCCGATGACTGATCAGTGTTTATTCGCTACTCGCGCTCTGCCTCCAGGCGCGAGTCTGGGAACAGGTATGCTGGTGGTCACTCGGCTACTGACCACCGATCACCATTCTGGGTGATCTATCCCCCGACTCTCTGCCGCCTGATCTGTCGGTGGTAACTTGGTTACTGACCACCGATCGCCTCTCTTGGCGATCGTCCCCCTACCTCTCTGCCACCTGGTCCACGTGTCCCCTGCGAGTGGTCCACGTGGTTCTCTGATGCTGACGTCATCGACTACGATGACCGATCGGATCATAACTCATAAGCATTGTCATTAATCCTCTTGAGGACTTGGAAAGGTCCATCCCCTCGAGGCATTAGTTTGGACTGCCTTGATAGGAAAACGATCCTTCCTCAAATGAAGCCAAACCCAATCGCCCTCATCAAACAACAATGCTTTTTCTCCTTTTATTGGCAAGTTCAGCATACTTGCCAACCTTCTTCTCAATTCTCTTCTTGATGTCTTTATGCAAAGTTTTCACAAAAGAGCCTTTTCATCCCCATCTTTGCACAAGACATCTCAAGAAGGGGAATAGGAAGAAGATCAAGAGGTGTTAGGGGATTAACCCATAGACCACCTCAAAAGGAGAATGGGAGGTGGTAGAATTTACTACTTGGTTATATGCAAACTCAACATGGGGTAGTAAATTCTCCCACACTCTAGGATTCCCCGAAATAAGCATCGCAATAGTTGTCCAAAGTCTATTCACCACCTCGGTTGACCATCAGTTTGTGGGTGGCAAGTGGTAGAAAATAAAAGCTAGTTCCAAGCTTGCCCCAAGGTCTTCCAAAAGTGACTCAAGAACTTAGGATCTCTATCGGACACTATAGACCTAGGAATCCCATGCAAGCGAACACTTCTTGGAAGAAGAGGTTTGCAATGTGCATGCATCATCCACTTTGTGGCAAGGAATAAAGTGAGCCATCTTGGAAAAAACGATCCACTACCACAAAAATGGAGTCCTTTCCCTTTGATGTCTTGGGTAAGCCTAAGATGAAATCCATAGATATATCTACCCAAGGCATTGAAGGGATAGGAAGAGGAGATAAAGACCATGGGGATGCATTTTAGATTTAGCTTTGCGGCAAGCTATGCATTTATCACACAACTATGAACATGTTTATGCATATGAGGCCAAAAGAATGTTCATGCAACACATCCAAAGTTTAGCAACCCCAAAATGTCCATTAAGCCCCCTCACGAGCTTCTCTAACAAGAGATAATCTAATAGAGCATTGGGGAACACAAAGACGTTGCCCTTAAAAAGAAAGCCATCTTGAATAAAAAAGTCTTTGTGTCCTCCTTAAGACACTCTTGATAGAGGAGAGAAAATCAAGGTCATCATGATAAAGTTCCTTAATGTGATCAAAACCAAGATATTGAGAGGTTAAAAGATTTAGCAAGGTGTATCTTCTAGAAAGAGCATCCGCCACAATATTTATTTTACCTTGCTTGTGTTTGATCACATAAGGAAATTGCTCAATGAATTCCACCCACTTAGCATGCCTCTTGTTAAGTTTGTTTTGGCTTTTCAAATATTTAAGAGATTCATGATCACTATGTATCACAAACTCTTGGGAAAAGATAGTGTTGCCAAGTAAACAAAGCCCTAACAAGTGCATACAATTCCTTATCATAGGTGGAATAGTTGAGATGACTTCCCTTCAATTTCTCACTAAAAATAGGCTATGGGGTGGCCCTCTTGAAGGAGAACAGCCCCAATACCTATGCTCGAAGCATCACACTCAATCTCAAATGTCTTAGTGAAATTAGGAAGGGCCAAGATGGGAGCATTAGTCAATTTTTCTTTCAAAGTATCAAAAGCATTTTTGTTGTGCTTCTCCCCAATGAAAGACCACATCCTTTTTCACTATGTCATGAGTGGTGCGGCAATGGTACCAAAGTTTGGGAAAATCTTCTATAGAAAGAAGCAAGCCCATGAAAACTTCGGACCTCATTCAAAGATTTCGGTGTAGGCCAATTTTGAATGGCCACCACCTTGGTTTTGTCCACATGGACCCCTTTACAACTCACAACAAACCCTAGGAATTCTATATGATCAAGAGCAAACATACATTTAGCAAGGTTAGCATACAAATGTTCCTTCCTAAGGGTTTCCAAAACTTGCCTAACATGCAACCTATGGTCATTCAAGATAAGCTATAAATGAGAATGTCATCAAAGTAAACCACAACAAACTTACCAATGAAAGGTCTAAGAACATGATGCATGAGACGCATGAAGGTACTTGGTGCATTAGTTAAACCAAAAGGCATAACTAACCACTCATATAAACCAAAGTTGGTCTTAAAAGCCGTCTTCCATTCATCACCCGGTTTGATACGGATTTGATTGTAGCCGCTTTTAAGATCAATCTTTGAAAAGATTTTAGAACCATGTAATTCATCCAACAAATCATCTAGTCTGGGTATGGGATGCCTATACTTAATGGTTATGTTATTTATGGCCCTACAATCCGAACACATTCGCCATGTGCCATCCTTTTTTGGCACTAAGATGATAGGCATAGCACAAGGACTCATGCTATCTTGCACCCACCCTTTCTCAATCAAAGCCTCAACTTGTTGGCGAATTTCCTTGGTTTCACTTGGATTGGTCCTATATGCGGGACGATTTGGTAAAGAAGAGCCCGGTATCAAATCAATTTGGTGCTCAATCCCTCTCAAAGGTGGAAGTCCATTTGGAGGATCTTGAAACACATCTTTGAACTCTTCTACCAAATTTTCCAAGCAATTGAGGACTATCAACAAGTGATTCTATGCTAAGAGTTCTAGGGATGGCTAAAAAAAGAGGATGATGAGCCACTATTTCCCTTTCAATGTCACGCCTAGACACAAGGAGTGTAGGCTTAGAACTCTTATCTTTTTTATCTTTTTCACTCTCCCTCTTTTTCTTCATGATAACTTGGTCCTCATGGACTTCTCTTGGAGAGAGAGATTTTAAAGTAACCTTGTGACCATGGAATTCAAAAGATAATTTGTTGGTAAAGCCATCATGTAAAACTTTTCTATCAAATTGCCAAGGCCTTCCCAAAAGAACATGAGTGGCTTCCATGGGCACAACATCACATAATACCTCATCTTTGTATTTTCCAATGGAGAAATGGATGAGGACTTGTTTATTAACAATTATTTCTCCTACTTCACTAAGCCATTGTAACTTGTAGGGCTTTGTATGAGAGATAGTAGGCAATCCAAGCTTATCTACTACTCTTGTACTAGCCACATTGCACAACTACCCCCATCCACTATCAAGGAACAAATGTTGTTTTGAATAAGACATCTTGTATGGAAAATATTTCCCTTTGACTTTCATCAAAAGGTTGGAAACTTGTCCAAGAATCTTCTCACAACTAACAAGTCCCCTTCAAGTGGACATTCGCTCTCTTCCTCACTAGATGTATGAGAATGCAATGAATGCTTTGGAGAATCCGAATCATGCTCACTAACTACAATGCCCTCATGCATGTACATACTTCGTTTGGAAGGACAATTGCAGCAATATGACCATAACCCATACATTTAAAGCATTTAGTGTTAGATGTTCTAGTGGGAGACTTAGGTCTAGAAGTTGATGGCTTTAGATTCCTTGGGTTTGAAAGAAGAATCTTTGGAAGGATGTTTAGAAAAAGAAGTTTTGTTTCTCCAAGACTTGGAGTAGTATCCATCATTGGAAGCATTTTTAAAAGAGTTTTTCTTAGCAAGTTGGGCTTCCACCTTCATTGCAAGATGAACTAAAGAGCCCAATGATGAATACTCTTGTAACTCAACAATGTCTTGGATATCCTTCCTAAGACCACTCACAAACCTAGCAACCATGGCTTCTTCACTTTCTTCTAATTCAATTTTAAGCACAAGCGTCTCAAGCTCCTTATAATAATCATCCACATTTAGCGTGCCTTGTTGAAACCGTTGGAGTCTCAACATGAGGTCTTTCCTAAAATGCGGGGGCACAAACCTAGCGCGCATATGATCCTTAAAGAGTTCCAAGAGTCCACGGGAGGACCCTTGTGATAGATAATGTCCTTTACAATTCCATGCCACCATTTCATGGCATAATCACTAAACTCTAGGGTGGCTAGCTTGAGCTTATGCTCATCTTGGATCTCATGGATCTCAAAAATTTGTTCACACTTAGCCTCCCAATCTAAATACACATTTGGATCACTAGAACCATTAAAACAAGGTAGTTTGACCGAAGGAAGCTTGGACTTTGCATCATGGTAGAAGCCATTGCCGTAGTGAATTCTTTCCCCTTGGTGATGATGTCTTTGTCCATGGACTTGGGGTGGAGGTCTCCTTCTCCTATGCTCATCTTCACGGCCAACATCATTTGAAGAAGCTCTTGAAGATGGTCTATGAGAATGATGTCCATCATGGATAGAAGGAGATGGTCTAGTTTGTTGGACCTCCATCTTTTGCAATTTCTCCTCCAACCGTCTAATTGTTCTTTGAGCTTCATGTAATTCACCAATAATTGAAGCTTTGGAAGGAGAATTCTGCTTGTAGGATGCATCACTTGAAAAATCCAGCCATTTGTAATTAAAAACAGCAAACACACAAAAAACAGCAAACAAGTTAAAAATTAGCAAAAACAGTGAGCTATAATGAAACTGCCGAAGTGAACTAAGGCTGAAAAAGATATCACTCTCAAAGAAATAATGTTCTTGCACCAATCCCAGGATGTCGATTCCCCAAGTATGAAACGGCCAAGGGCTGTAGATCGACTTCAACTCCTCGGGAGGCGCCTTGTGCCAATCGGCGTGCTGTTGGCATTGTTTGCAACACTGGGCATATTTCTTGCAGTCTTCTCTCATCGATGGCCAGTAGTACCCTGCACGGAGAGTCCTTGCGGCCAGAGCTCGACCCCCGACGTGGCTTCCGCATATACCTTCGTGGAGCTCTGCCATGATTCTCGTGCACTTCTCGCCATGTACGCATTCCAGGAGCGGGTGAGTGAACCCAAACCTGTACAGATCGCCATCAATCAATGTGTACTTGCTAGAATTTTTCTTTACCTTCCTAGCCTCTGTCGGATCCAGTGGGAGAAGGCCATCTGCCAGGCACCGCTTGTACTGTGTTATCCAGGTGTCTGGCTCATGGATAGCGCAAATCTGCGTCATGTTCACCTTCTCTCCTCGACATGTTCTAATTCTCGGCGATCTCAAAGTTTCTTGCGTCAGGGACTTATGACTTCTCGCTGCTTTCTCCGTCGACTTGCTTATCTGAAGAACCAGGTGATCTGCTACAAATGCTCTCGGCGTCTTCAGAGTTTCTTGAATCACCGTCCTCTGCCTACCCCCTTTGCCTGAACTGGCGAGCTTAGCTAGCAAGTCAGCTCGGGCATTCTGCTCTCTGGGCACATGCACCACTTCAAAGGAGGCAAAGGAACTCTTCAATTCCTGCACATACTCCAGGTAAGCCGCCATTTGTGGATCTTTAGCCTGGAACTCGCCTGTTACTTGCCCTGTGACTAGCAGCGAGTCACTCTTAGCCATTAACACCCTGGCTCCCATCTCTTTGGCCAGCAAAATTCCGGCGATCAGCGCCTCATACTCTGCTTGATTGTTACTGGCTTTGAAGGCAAATCTCAAAGATTGTTCGATCAGCACGCCGTTGGGTCCTTCCAAAATGACTCCAGCACCGCTACCCTGCTGGTTCGACGATCCATCCACCGAGAGTACCCAACGGAAGTCGTCCCCTTCCACTCGTGTCGCCTCAGATGAGAGCTCGACCACGAAATCCGCAAAGATCTGCCCTTTGATCGGGCCTCGGGGCTCATATTTAATATCAAACTCTGACAATTCTACTGCCCACTTCACCATCCTTCCCGCAACGTCAGGCTTCTTCAAGACCTTCTGGATGGGCAGGTCAGTCATCACCAGTATGGTGAAGCTATGGAAATAGTGGCGCAACCTCCTCGCCGAAAATACCACAGCCAGCGCAGCCTTTTCCAGGGCCTGATATCTCGTTTCGGGGCCCTGCAACACCTTACTAACAAAATAAATAGGCTTCTGAGCCTGATCTTGATCCTGGGCGAGCATCGCACTCACCGCCCTCTCAGTTATAGCAAAATACAACCTGAGAGGGGTTCCCACCAGCGGTTTGCACAAAAACCGGCGGGCTCGCCAGATACTCCTTCAGCTTGACGAAGGCTTCCTCACACTCCTTCGTCCAAGCAAACTTGTTATTGCGCCTCAAGCACTGAAAATAGGGATGGCCGTTTTCTCCGCTAGCTGACACGAAGCGAGACAGGGCTGCCATCCGACCTGTTAGCTGTTGAACTTCCTTCACCGTAGCTGGGCTCCTCATTGCCAAGATGGTGGCACACTTATCAGGGTTGGCCTTTACGCCTCTTTCAGTCAAGAGGAAACCCAAAAACTTTCCAGCCTCCACGCCGAAAATGCATTTCTCTGGATTAAGCTTCAATCTGAACTTGGCGATCGTCATGAACAATTCCTCCAAGTCTGCAACGTGCTTGCTTTTTTCCGGCGAGGTCAACGACCAAGTCATCGACGTACGCTTGCACGTTCCTTCCCAGCATCGGTGCAAGTACTCGATCCATCAGCCTCTGGTACGTGGCCCCCCGCGTTCTTCAGCCCAAACGGCATCACCTTATAGCAATAGCACGATCTCTCCGTCATGAAGGCTGTCTTCTCTTCATCCATGGGATGCATCTTGATCTGATTATACCCCGAGAAGGCATCCAGGAAGCTTAACAACTTACACCCTGCAACACTATCTACCAGGGCGTCTATGCTTGGTAAAGGATATGAATCCTTTGGGCAAGCCTTGTTCAGGTCAGTGAAATCGACGCACATGCGCCATTTCCCGTTACTCTTCTTCACCAGCACGACATTTGCCAGCCATTCAGGGTACTGGACTTCCCTGATGTGGCCTGCAGCGAGGAGTTTCTGTGTTTCGTCCCTGATCGCCTGCCTCCTCTCCTCATTGAACTTTCTTCTTCTTTGTCGTACTGGTCTCACCAAGTTGTCCATCGCCAGATGATGGCACAAGAAGTCGGGATCGATCCCGGGCATGTTCGAAGCGGACCATGCAAACGCGGTCCAGATGCCGCTCAATCACCTTGGCGATCTGGTCCTGGAGCTCAACCTCCAGGGATCTCCCCAGCTTGAAGATCTTTCCCCCGATTTCTCTCTCGAGCCACTGCTCGACGGGTTTTGGCCCTGGTTTCTCTGGCGATCACCGCCCTGGCGATTCCCAGTTCTCTCGCTTCCCTCAGGGCGATTCCTTGCCTCTTCCTCCTCCAGACCAGCGTTCCCCTCTCCCAGCTCAGCGTCCACCATCTCCCACGTTCCTTCCGGCGGTCTCTTCTGTTACCGTCGATCTGGGCTTCACACCAGGAGGCGGGGTGGTTGTTACGTAACTCACCGATCTCTTGTTTTTCAGGCTATTCTCATAGCACTTCTTCGCTTCCTTCTGATCGGATTTGATGGTGATAACCACCCCTCCATGGACGGCAACTTCACCTTCATGTGCCGGGTCGACGGTATGGCACCTATCCTGTTGAGCGTGGGGTCTTCCCAACAGGATGTTGTACGCTGAAGGAGCGTTTACAACGAGGTATTTGATTTTTCTCCGTTCTTGAACCCGCCACATCTGTAAACGTGTCCTCAATTCTATGTAGCCCCTGACCTCCACCTGGTTCACCAGCGAAACCATACAAACACCCTCGATAGGGCCTCAGCTGGTCAAGGTGCAGCTCCAGCTGCGTAAAAGTCGACCAGAACATCACGTCTGCCGAGCTTCCTTGGTCCACTAGCACCCTGTGGACCTTTCTTTCCTGCTGTTATCAGCGAAATTACTATGGATCGTTGTCATGAGGCACAACATCCCGGAGATCTTGCTTGGTGAATGTTAATATCCACTTCCGGCGAGTGGTCTTCAAAACATATCCACCGTCATCACAGACCTCGCGTACCTCTTCCTCTGTGATGCGGTGCATCCACCTCCTGAGAAACCCCCCTGCAATGGTGTGGATTTCTCCGTGCGTAGGCATCTCGTGCTGCTGAGCTTCAGCACCTGCTGGTTGGAAGCTCGACGCGCCCCCCCGTCCTTCTGTCCAGCAAATAGTCATTGAGGAACCCGCTCTTAACCAGATCGTCGAGCTGGTATCCTAATGCTAAGCACGAGTCCACTGTATGGCCAAAGCCCTGGTGAAACTCACACCAGGCGTCTGGCTTTGGTCCCAGCACCTTGTCGCCCACCTTTTCTGGCGCCTTCAACCGAGCGGATATATTGGGAATGGCGATCAGATCCGCCAATCCCATGACAAACTTGTGTTTAGGCGGGCGATTGTATTCCCGGCGTGCTGGTTGCTGGCGTCCTTGGCCCCTGCCTTTGTTCTTCCTTGGATCATAAGGATGGCGAGTCCTCTGATCCCTTCTGGCCGCCGCTGTCTCCAGCACCCTCTGTGGCTGGATCCTGGTCTGGGCGCGTGGCCTAGTGGGGGGCCACGCTTCCTCTCTTCTCGGCGATTCGCTCTCGTCGGCGATGTGGGCCACCGCAAGTCGCCTAACCTCAGCAAACGTGGCGGGGTGTGCCATGATCAACGCCTTGCAGAATGGTCCCGGCAGCACGCCTTTCTTAAATGCATAGACCAGCATTTCTTCATCTTTGGCCGGCGATCTGACCATCTGCGCCCCAAAGCGATTTAGGTAGTCCTTGAGGGACTCTCCCTGATACTGCCTTATATCAAACAAATCGTAAGACACCCTGGGCGCTGCCTTATTCACGATGTACTGCTCGACGAAAATCTTCGAGAACTGTTGAAAACTGGTTATGTGACCGTTAGGCAGGCTCACAAACCATTCCAGCACCGTTCCCTGGAGCGTGCTCACGAACATCTTGTAGTACACGGCGTCTGATCCCCTGACAGCATCATCTGCGTATGGAATGTGGTGAGATGAGCCTCTGGATCCTCCACGCCGGTAAAGACAGCCTTAACAGGTACCACACTCGTGGGAATAGGTGTGTCGGTAATCACCTGAACGAAAGGCATAGGGAAAACACGAAGCGGCGTCGACGGCGCGACCTCTTCAGCAATAGGACGCCCTTGCTGCTCCTGAAGAGCTTGACGCAGCTCCTCAGTCACCTTGCTAAGCTCATCATTCCTGGCCCGAGAGGCGGCCAGGTCCTCATGCGTTCTTGCCTGTTCTATGCGCGAGGCTTCCACGGTTGCCTGCAACGAGCGCATAATCTCTACCATCTGCGCCATGGTCATGGCGGCGGCGCCTTCAGCAGCGACGGGCGCAACTGGACTTGAACGATTGCTTCTCATTTTTCTCATGAAACTTGGCGAATCACAGAATGCAGCGAACAACACTTACTTCAGCTACGATCGATTCAGCGATCAATCGGAAAAAACTGCGCGAAACTCCGCAAGAAAACTCAAGAACACCGCGAACCTCCAAAGAAACCTGCAACTCCACCAGAAACCACCGCTTCTCCCACGGATAACCAAACGAGCGAAAGAACTCAAGCTCCACCGAACAAATCACGCGAAAACAGCAGAAAACCTCACTTCACCGGACAAAATCCAAACGAACGGTGGAAAGCGCGAAGTCACCGAACAAATCTCAAACGAACAGCGAACGATGGTTGCACCAGCACACACCACGCAGAAAACTACGAAAACCTCCAAGAACTCACGCTGTGGATGGGAACAGGTTTTACACGGCCCCACGGCGGGCGCCTGATTATCCTGCCTGTTGACCAGAACGTTGGAACCTGCCTCGTCAAAGGATCAACGTGTGCACCGCTTCAAACTTCCGTCCTTCTTCAAGATCCACCTCAAGAACCTGCAAAAAGAACAGAGCGGCGCCGCTGCGGCCGATCGCACTCCAACGCCCGAGTCAGTGACCGAACCACCAAATACTAAGAGCAAGAACACTCAAGAAATCTCAAGGAACCGTGCAAGGTTCTCTCTCACAGTAAGCTCTAGAACTCGCAAGCGTAAAGAGTATAATCTGAACGTGCGTACCTCAGAAGTTCGTTGAGAACTCTTATATACCTGGTCACTTTCTCTCTCCTGGTAGTTACAGACCTGGACACGTGGCTCGCATCCAGTCGTACACGTGCCATCATCTGGAGCCTCCTTGACTTGGGCGCTGCTTCTGACTCTCTTTTTGGCTAAGTTACTTATGCATGGTACTGCCCAGTGCATAGCTAACTTGGGAGCGCGATCTCTACTGGAATTGGCGAGTTAGGGTGCTCTCGTACACCTTCCCTGTGGTCTCGCCGGCCGCCTTCATAATCTGCACCACCTTCATCTTCGGCGATGTGCTTGCTCTGGCGATCTCCAATCACTTGGTCGCCTGAATTTATCATCTGGCGACTTCATCTTCAACTGGGCGATCGCCTGTCCTGGTATGCTGGAGATCGGAACACGCCAACTTAATAACTGGGGACTACACGAACCCCCCGACTTCCTTCCCTTCTGCAAATCTGGCGCCTTGTCAACACGCCTACACTGTAGCTTGATGCCACGTCATCACTTCCGCCTACCAGGGCGGTACAATAGGCATTCTCAATCTTTTTAAAAGAAAAGTTGGTGTAGGTGTAGTTTTTTGGGAGGTGTCATAGTAGAAAAAGGTCACACCTCCCATGTGACTTGTTTTTGGTGGGAATTTCAAATGAGTTTATTTGAAATTTCCCACCTATTTTTCAGCACCTTAGGCTATAAATAGAGGTGCTTCCTTTGTAAAATTCAGATTTGAATTTTATCTAAAGAAACTATACTCAAAATTGGAGTGAGCATTTGGAGAGCTTTGAGCTTCTTCTCTAGTCTTATCTTGAAGGACCATGGTTTCCTCAAGTGGCGGCTTCCACACTCATCTAGGAGCATCCATTCTCTAGTGGCGTGATCATCCAACCATTCCTCTCCATCTTCATGAGCATTCTCTTCTCCTTCCTTTCTTCTTCTTCAATTTGTTTTTTGCCTTGAGTTTTGAGTTGTTTTTGTTTCGGTTCCTTTAATTTTCCAGCACCTATTTTCTGTTTAGTTTTTAAATTCTGTTCGGTTCTTTTGTTTTGAAGTTCAATTCTGTTCGGTTTTTCTTTTCCTTCTCCTTTGTTGATTCAATTTGACAATATTTGGTTCATCCAAATGAGTTTGGGATTTGGTACTTGTTTTGGTGAGTTCTTGATTCTTAGAACTATGATCCAACTTCTAAGAAAGTGCCTCTACATTTTCCAGCTCAAGGTGATTCCTCAAAGTGTCAAGAATCTTGTTCTATGTGGCTATTGGAATCACATCATGTGGTATCATGAGTCTTAGGTTCATTCTTGTTTAATTGTTGAGTTGTGTGCACTTTATTTCAAGAGCTCTTTAATTTTTCTTGCAATTTAAGTTTCTGTTTTAGAATTTTAATTGAGTATTCTTGCTGTTTTTCTTTTGCTCCAAGTGTTTGTGGAAAGGTTTATGGCACTCATAATTCTTATGAGTATGGTTGCTCTTTTGGAATGGCATTATCCTTCCTAGAGTTTACCTTAAGCTTCCTTTCCACTTGTTACAATTTGTGTTGTGTCTTTTAATTTTTGAATCTTCAAGTTTTGTCTTAGTCATGTTATTCCATATATGTCATTACTTCTAGTAGTACTTTTATTGTTTTGATTGTTTCTTGCTTTGGTGTCATATATTTTTCTGAATTGATGTTGATCCTTTGAGCATTTTCTTTTTAGATTGAGTTCATACTTGTATTCTAGACCTATACAAGTTCCATACATCATTTTCTATTATGTCTTTGCTAGTTCATCATGTTTTTTATTCCTATTAGGATTCCTCTGTTTTCTGAAAAAGTGCTTACTGTTTTTCCTTATTGCAATTGATTTACGTACTGTAAAATTCTGAAATTCTGGATTTGAGATTTTCAAAGTGTTAGAAAAGAATAGAAAAAAAAATATTCAAAAATTAAGTACACAAAAAATGATAAATAAAATAAAAAAAGTGTACATTCTGCCGAAAAAAATACGGTAATCTGGCAGCGATTTTGAAAAATTTATTTCTCTCAATTGGCTTACTGTTTTTAAGATTCCAGTGCCATTATTGAGTTAACATCTTGAAGTTTCTGTGGTTAAATTTCATAATCCAGTTCGCTCTACAACATTCCAGTTAAATCAGTGAATCAAACACAGTTTGCATAAAAAATTTTCCAGTAGCTTTTTTTGTTTTCTTCATCTACTCTAGTGCTTTTCCTTAGGTATTCTTTTGTGTGCCTACTTTTCTTTGAGTTCTTTATTTTCTTGATTGTCTTTCATTCTTATCTTTGAGTTTGTCTTACATATAGTTTCCTTTTGCAATTACCTTTCCTTGCTTATACCTTTTCTTGTTTGTCTTTATTGTTCTTTGGTTTTGTGGTGGTTTGCTCTTAAGATTGGTGTGCTTGCTTTGACATATTTCATTTGAGGATTCCAAGGCC
>NW_027174211.1:0-24889 GCF_000499845.2 Phaseolus vulgaris | reverse complement strand
GTTACTTGTCTCGTGACCAACAATGAGTCACTCTTGGCCATCAACACCCTAGCCCCCATCTCCTTAGCCAACAAAATGTCGGCGATCAGCGCCTCATATTCCGCTTGATTGTTGCTAGCTTTAAAGGCAAACCTCAGGGACTGTTCTATCAGCACGCTGTTGGGCCCTTCCAGGATGACTCCAGCGCCGCTACCCTGCTGGTTAGACTATCCGTCCACCGAAAGTACCCAACGGAAATCGTTTCCCTCAACTCGCGCTGCTTCCGACGAGAGCTCGACCACGAAATCAGCGAAAATCTGCCCCTTGATCGGTCCTCGGGGTTCGTATTTGATGTCGAACTCCGACAGCTCCACCGCCCACTTCACCATTCTCCCAGCTGCATCGGGCTTCTTCAAGACTTTCTGGATGGGCAGGTCGGTCATCACCAGAACTGTAAAGCAGTGAAAATAGTGGCGCAACCTCCTCGCCGAAAATACTACAGCCAGTGCAGCTTTCTCCAAGGCCTGTTACCTTACCTCGGGCCTTGTAACACATTGCTGACGAAATAGATAGGCTTCTGGATATGATCTTGATCTTGGGCGAGCACCGTACTCACCGCCCTCTCAGTTACAGCAAAATACAACCTGAGAGGGGTTCCTACCAAGGGTTTGCACAGAACCGGCGGGCTCGCTAGGTACTCTTTAAGCTTCGAGAAAGCTTCTTCACACTCCTTCGTCCAGACAAACCTATTGTTTCGTTTCAAGCATTGGAAGTACGGATGGCCTTTCTCTCCACTAGTTGACACGAAACGAGATAGGGCGGCCATCCGACCTGTGAGCTGCTGCACTTCCTTCACGGTAGCCGGGCTTCTCATCGCCAAGATGGCAGCACACTTATCAGGATTTGCTTCAATTCCTCTTTCAGTCAAGAGGAAACCCAAGAACTTCCCTGCCTCTACGCCAAAAATGCATTTCTCGGGGTTCAGCTTCAATTTGAACTTGGCGATTGTGGTAAACAACTCCTCCAGATCTGAGACGTGCTTGTTTTTCTCCAGCGAAGTCACGACCATATCATCTACGTACGCTTGCACATTCCTTCCCAGCATCGGTGCAAGTACCTTGTCCATCAACCTTTGGTACGTGGCCCCCGCATTCTTCTGCCCGAAGGGCATCACCTTGTAGCAGTAGCACGATCTCTCAGTCATGAAGGCGGTCTTCTCTTCATCCATAGGATGCATCTTTATCTGGTTGTACCCCGAGAAGGCGTCTAGAAAACTCAGCAACTTGCACCCTGCTGCACTGTCGACCAGGGCATCTATGCTTGGCAAAGGGTATGAATCCTTTGGACAAGCCTTGTTTAAGTCTGTGAAGTCAACGCACATGCGCCACTTCCCGTTGCTCTTCTTCACCAGTACGACATTAGCTAACCACTCCGGGTATTGGACCTCCCTGATATGGCCTGCGGCGAGGAGCTTTTGCGTTTCATCCCTAATCGCCTGTCTTCTCTCCTCATTAAACTTTCTTCTTCTCTACCGCACTGGTCTGACCTGCGTGTCCATGGCTAGATGGTGGCACAGGAAATCGGGATCGATTCCCGGCATGTCTGAAGAAAACCATGCAAAAGCATCCAGATGCCTTTCTATCACCTTGGCGATCTGGTCTTGGAGCTCACCTTCCAAAGATCTTCCCAACTTGAAGACCTTACCCCCGATCTCCCTCTCGAGCCACTCCTCGACGGGTTTGGGCCTGGTTTCACTGGTGATCACCGCCCTGGCTATTCCCGACTCCCTAGCTTTCTCTGGGCGGTTTCTCGCTTCTTCTTCCCGATCGGTGTTCTCTTCCCTTGCTTCAGCGTCTACCATGATGACATCGCCGTCGGCGGTCACCTCCATCGCCGAAGCAACAGCTCGCCCCTCCGTCGGCTTGGGCTCCACACTGGGAGGCGGCGTCGTGGTGATGTAACTCACTGACCTTTTACTCTTGAGGCTATTTTCATAGCACTTCTTTGCCTCCTTCTGGTCAGATCTGATGGTGATCACCTCCCCCTCCATCGATGGTAACTTAACCTTCATGTGCCTGGTTGAGGGCACAACTCCTATTTTGTTGAGGGTTGGTCTTCCCAACAGAATGTTATATGCTGAGGGGGCATTTACGACGAGGTACTTGATCTTCTCCGTCCTCGAGGCCACCTCGTCCGTGAACGTAGTTCTCAACTCGATGTACCCCCTTGACCTCCACCTGGTCACCAGCGAACCCATATAAGCATCCTCCATAGGGCTTTAGCTGGTCAAGGGGTAGTTGCAGCTGGGTGAAAGTCGGCCAGAACATTACATCTGCCGAGCTTCCTTGGTCCACCAGCACTCGGTGAACCTTCCTTCCCGTCGTGATTAGCGAGACGACTATGAGATCGTTGTCATGAGGCACAACGTCCCTGAGATCTTCCTTTGTGAACGTAATGTCGACATCTGGCGAGTGATCTTCGAACATATCCACCGTCATCACAGACCTTGCATATTTCTTCCTCTGTGATGCAGTGCATCCACCACCCGAGACCTCCATCGATGGTGTATCTCGCCATGGGTTGGCACCTCATGCTGCTGGCCTTCACCGCTCGCCGGCTGAGAGCTTGACGCACCCCCCGTCCTCTTTTCCCAGCAGGTAATCATTCAAGAAGCCGCTCTTGACCAGATCGTCGAGCTGGTAACCCAGGGCCAAACACGAATCAAGGGTGTGACCAAAACTCTGGTGGAACTCGCACCATGCGTTTGGTTTTGGCCCTAACACCTTGTCGCCAACTTTCTCAGGCGCTTTAAGCCTGGCTGCTATGTTGGGAATGGCGATCAGGTCCGCCAACCCCATGACAAACTTGTATTGGGTGGGCGATTGAACTCCCTAGGGCGCCCTGGACCCCTTCCCTTATTTTTCTTTGGATCGTAAGGATGGCGAGTCCTTTGATCCTTCTTGGCCGCCGCCGTCTCCAGCATCCTCTGCGGCTGGATTCTAGTCTAGGCTCATGGCCTAGCAGGAGCCACGCTCCCTCTCTTCTCGGCGACCTCACTCTCGTCGGCGATGTGGGCCACAGCAAGTCGCCGAACCTCAGCAAACGTGGCGGGGTGGCCCCTAATCAGCGCCTCACAGAAAGGTCCTGGCAGCACACCCTTTTTTAAGGCGTATACCAGCATCTCCTCGTCTTTGGCGGGCGAGCGGACCATCTGTGCTCCAAAACGATTCAAATAGTCCCTGAGGGACTCTCCCTGGTACTGCCTCGCGTCGAACAGGTTATAAGACACCCTAGGTGGTGCCTTGTTCACAATGTACTGGTCGACGAAAAGCTTCGAAAACTGCTGGAAATTGGTTGTAACCTGTAGGCAGGCTAACGAACCATTCCAGCGCTGTTCCCTGGAGCGTGCTCATAAACATCTTGCAATAGACAGCATTTGAGCCTCCTGACAGCATCATCTGCGTGTGGAACGCAGTGAGATGTGCTTCAGGGTCCTCCACGCCGGTGAAAGAAGCTTTCACAGGCACCACGCTCGCAGGGATTGGGATGTCCGTGATCGCCTGAGCAAACGGCATTGGGAAAACGCGTGGTGGCGATGACGGCGCAACTTCTTCAACAATTGTGTGTCCTCTCTGCTCTTGAAGAGCTTGACGCAACTCCTCAGTGACTTTGCTGAGCTCCTCATTTCTGGCCTGAGAGGCGACCAGGTCTTCATGCATCTTCGCCTGCTCTACGCGCGATGCCTCCACATTTGCTTGCAATGCTCGCATGATCTCCATCATCTGCGCCATGGTCATGGCGCCTTCGGTAGCGGTCGACACAATGGGACGTGAACGCGTGCTTCTCATCTTTCTCATGAAAAATCAGCAAATCAAACTTCAACGAACAACACCTTCACCAGCGAAACGATCGATCCAGCAATCAATAGGTCAAAAACTCTCAAACTCCAAAGAACTTCCAAGAATGCAACCACAACAGCACGCCGATAGATTCGGATGTCAAAACCTCCACAGAAACTTGCAATCTCAGCGCGAACCTACCGCTTCTCCACAAGAACTCCCAATTCACCGGTCAGAAACACGATCGAATGGTAAAGACTTCGATTTACCGATTGAAAACCCGCACAAACGGTAAGAAACTTCAAGAAACCGATCGAAAGCTCGAACAAACGGTGGAAACTTCAAACTACCAATTAAAAACCCAAACGAACGGTGTAAAACTTCAATTCGCCGAACAAAAGCTCAAACAAACGGTGAAAAAACCTCAATTCACCGAACAAAACTCGAACGAACGGTGAAAAACGCCGATACACCGAATGAAAACACAAACGAACGGTGGAAAACGCCGGAAATGGTTGCACCAGCACACAACCACACAAAAACCGCAGAAACTTCAAGAACTCAAGCTGTGGATGGGAAACACGTTTTACACGGCCCCACGGTGGGCGCCTGATGATCCTGCCGGTTGACCAGAGTGCAAGAGCCTTGCCAAGTCAAAGGTTTCTCCTTCTGGATCAGCTTCGCACCACGTTAGCCTCTGTCCTTCGCGTCTCGATTCCTCGCAAGAACCTGAAAGAAACAGAGTGGCGCCGCTGCGGTCGATCGCGCTTCGACGCTCAAGTCAGTGACGGAATCACCAAATACTAAGAGAGAAACTCTAAACTCAAGGAACCGTGCAAGTATTCTCTCAGCGTACTCAAGTGTTCTGGAAAACGTATTCAAGCGTATTGAAAACGTACCTAAAAATCTGTTAAGAGTTCCTTATATACCTGAGCGTTTCTCTCTCCTGACGGTTACACCTCTGGACACGTGGCTCACATCCAACTGTACACGTGTCATCATCTGGAGCGTCCTCTACTTGAGCGTCACTTCTACTCTTCAAGCCATTCGACTAAGTTATCCATACTAGGAGTAACTTGGTGCACAGCTTTCCTTGGAGCGCGACCCTTCTAGTGGCGAGTACGGGTGTCACCATGCACACCTCCTCTGTGGTCTCGCCTGCCGCCATCACGATCTGCTTCACTTGCACGCCACGCATGTTCTGAGAAACTGTTCCCTTGCTCTGATCTCTGGCCAGGGAATGATCATCTGATAACCTCATCCTCCACTGCTGCGTGACAAGCATATCACTCGTCCTCCATACTCGTACCCTTTGGAAACCTTGAATAAGCTTTCCTGATCTTTCGGCGATGTGCCCTTTCAAGCGGTCTCTAACCGCTCGATCGCCCAGAACTCACATACGGCGACTACGACGCAAGCCTGGTGACCACCGGTTATACATGCTAGAGATCGGAGAACGCCAAGTCAACAATTGGCGACTACACAGACTTCCCAATGTGCTTCCCTTCCGTCAGCCAGGTGTCCCGTTCAACACGCCTATATTATCGCTTGTTGCCACGTCATCACTTCCGACTACCTGATCGGTACAGGTACCTTGGCGGCCATTTTGTTAGTCGTTGCACTCCAGTAAAGGAAAGTTTTATGTGTCATATTACGCTAAGATTGTATAATCGCAGCGCAGGGACATTCTCCAAGGAACCCTAAACACAGGTAACGGAACAGAGGTAAACCCTAGTTTCAACCTATATAAGGGCACTAAGAACCTTAGCAAGGTACACCGTTTCTAAGACTGAAACTACTTTATACACTTACTGTTTCTTTGCCCCAGTACTAACTTGAGCGTCGGAGTGCAAACGGCCGCCAAGGCGCCCTTTGTCTTTGCAAGTGAGAGATTCTTCAACCAAGGAAGTTCGATTCTCAGGCGGAGATAAGTAGGCCAAAGACTGTCGTTCGAATCAACCAACATACGAGTCAACCGGCGAGAACATTGATCATCTTGGTGCAGAGTTTTAGTGCAGAATTCATAGCTTTAATCGCTTGAATTTGAATTTGAGGTGCAGTAGCTAAATTGTTACAGTGCAGAAAATTGATTTGGTGCTAACAAATTGCACGTGAGCAAAAAATTGGGTAAAGCAAGAGTGTTCACTTAAAGTTACATTTGAGAATTTGAAGCTAAATTGATTGGCAATTGCAATCAGTGTGTTGATTATTCCGTTTTGGTACAAGCAATTGGTTCAGACCACTGTGTTGAGGTTCATTGCAACTCTAGAACATAAATTTGGAGTTGTTCGGTGCAGCTGTAAACGGTGCAAATTATTTGACTCAAGTGGCATTGATTTTGTGCTCTTGGTGCAAATTTCAGCAAATTGGAAATTAAGTCAACAGTAAATCGAACATTGGTATGAGAATTATTGAATTGGAGTTGATTTGGTGGGATCCATTTTCTTTTAATTCAATCTGATTGTTGAATTGGTGAATGAAATTTTCACGAGAGGGAAATTTTAACATGGGACCACAATTTGACTTTTGAAATAGAGTAATTAAAGAGATTGGTGTGCAAGAAGCGTGAATTTGGTGAAGAATTAAACAAGACTTTTTGTGGGGCCCGCGAGATTGGATTGAGAAGTTTGTGTTTCCAATTTACACGAAGAAGTGAATTAGAACTTAGAAGTGTGTATTGGCAGCTACTGGAATTTGCAATAACACGGTGGGACCCATGCTTTAAAGTTAAATTCAATTTGTTGAATAATGAGGTAGCGTAAATTTTGGTGGGAAATTTGGCAATTGGAGATTCCTTGGCCAAGCTATATTGGCCAGCCATTTTGGATTTCATATTTTATTAAGAAATTTTGTCATTTTTTTTTAATTTTGTAATTTATTTTATTGCCTACCTTTAGGTATTTTCTTTTGAGTGCCTACTTTCTTGATAACTTTTAATTTCTTGCTTGTCCTGATTTTATGGATAATATTTGTTTGTTATCTTTAATCTCCTTTGAGTTTCACTTTTCAAATTGAGTTTTTATTGTTTTTATTATTGACCTCTTGAAGTTGAATATACCTTGAATTTGTTCTTTGTGAGAATTGAGGTAACTGCTAGGTAGCATCCTAAGAGAAGGCAAAGGACATTGCAAGGGGTACTCACCTTTGGAGGACAAACAAGTAAAGGCTTGGAGAGAAACACTTGTGAGAGAAGAGAAGAGAACTCTGAAGATTATTTTTTAAATTTTGTGTGATTTCAATTATTTGTAACTAGTATGTTGACCCGTGCAATGCATGTGAAATTTTACAACATTCTATATATAAATATTAATATTATAATTAAAAAAATATTATTTTTTACATATAAAAATTATAAAATTGAGCAAATGAAATTAAAATGTTAAAAAAATTAACTTAACTTATTATAAATTTGAGTCCACAAACTAATTATAAATAAAAAGGAATGAATAAATTTTTGTCATAACAAATACATTACAATAGAAAACAATAATTTGAACAAATTTACATTATATAAATAATTATCTAATATTATGTTCCCATAAGATATTTACGAAGAAAATGAAGTACTGTTCACCAACTTCATGCTAAGTTAATCTGCAGAAATCTCTCAGAATAATTATTGCAACTAAAAAATTAATTCATTATATTATACCAAGTACAGTTATAGTAAAAATAATTGTTCCGTCCGGTTGACCTGGGACGTCTTCGTGCGCAACCTCAACCGTCAGCTAGGGACTCCTTCCCACTGGTTACCTGTAGATTCCTGCAAAGAAGGACAAAAGGGCGCCCTAGCGGCCGTTTGCACTCCAACGCTCAAGTCAACCAGCAAGAAACACCAAAAACTATGCACCTCCGTATCGGAGCACCGCGTATGGCACTCTGAAGGTGGTAAAAAGGGAACTGTGTCTAGTGTATATTTTCTCCCTTTGGCAAACAATCTCACTCTCTCTCTCTCTCTAGTCCCTTGTCCGTAATCTCAAGACTCGAGCAAGCAACTAGAGTGTATTCTGGGAAAGTCTGCCAAAAGTTCGAACCCCGTTTCCAACATTCAAAGCGCCTTAAAGCGCATTTAATTATAAAACGTAGCACATTTAAGACGTTTAAAACGCTTGGGAGCATTTATAGTACCTTAAACGCTCGAAACGGAAACTGTATTAAATAACTTTAATTACCTTGTACCTGACAAAATGGCGTTTCTATTCTAACCTGGCTGTTGTACACGTGGAGGACCTCACAGCGCCGTGACCCCATCTGGGGGCGTTTCTTCGTGTGAGTCCTCCTACCTGGGAGTGCATCTGCGCTAGAGGTGACTTTTTCGGTGTCAACTCATACCCCCAAACATCTAGTCACTCACTTTGAGAGCGTATCTGCTTTCCTCGCGTACCCTGCACCTGGCTACCCTGGGCGTGACCCTCCTCTTGGGTCGTATCTATCCCAAGGGCGTCTCTGGGGCGGCAGGGGCACTTCACGAGTCAGGCTGCCCTACACTGGCGCTATCACTATGGCCTTGAAGCCACCTTTCTCTTCTCTTTATTACTACCCCCGGATTATCGGGATTTGAGGCCTTCCCATGGCGTCGCTCCCTCCATGGATTTAATGGCTGGATTATGGCTGATTGGACATCCTCTGAAGCGGGGAAAGTAACACCTTTTGGGGCCACACTTAATCGCGTGCCGCGTGGCTGATCACACGGCCAGCCTCTAGAGTCCCTTGCGCTCCCTTTGAGCGCTTAATGCTTTGACACGCGGCACGATCACACGGCTCCTAATTAGCGCCTCTTGGGTTGCAAATGTAACGTTCAAGTTACCCAAAACCCCGCGCTCACACTACTGTTTCATCCATTCTCTCTGCCTGTCTGCACTGTTCATCGTCTTCGAGCCCTTCCTCTGCAATCACTGCTCCCTCCTTCGCACTTCCCTTCCCTCCACACCTCGACACCAAAGGTATGATTTTTCCATCCCCATTAGTCTTTGTACCACCCTGGTAGTCGGAAGTGATGACGTGGCATCGAACTATTATATAGGCGTGTTGAACGGGACACCTGGCTGGCCGAAGGGAAGGAAGTCGGGGGGCTCGTGTAGTCGCCAGTTATTAAGTTGGCGTGCTCCGATCTCTAGCATACCTAAACCGGCGGTCACCGGGTTTGAGATGAAGTCGCCAGATGTGAACCCAGACGACCAAGTGATTAGAGATCGCCGAAACGAGGACATCGCCGAAGATGAAGTCAGATAGTCATTTCCTAGCTAGCCAGAGGATAAGGTCGGGAGACAGCTTTCCTGAACATACACGGTGAAGCAGGTAGAGTAGATCATGAAGGCGGCCGGCGAGACCACAGGGAAGGTGTGTACGAAGGCACCCGAACTCGCCACTCAGAAGAGATCACGCTTCAAGGAAGCTATGCACTGAGTTGTGTCATGCATAAGTAACTTAGCCAAAAGCCTGGAGAGTAAGAAGTGGCGCCCAAGTCAAGGATGCTCCAGATGGTGACACGTGTACAGCTGGATGCGAGCCACGTGTCCAGATGTGTAACTGCTTGGAGAGAGAAAGTGCGCAGGTATATAAGAGATTCTAACGAACTTCTGAGGTACGCACGTTTAGATTACTTCTTTAAGCTTGCGAGTTTTGAGTACGCTGAGAGAGAATTTTGCACGGTTCCTTAAAGTTCTTGAGTTTTCTCTTAGTATTTGGTGGTTCAGTCGCTGACTTGGGCGTCGGAGCGTGATCGGCCGCAGCGGCGCCGTTCTGTCTTTTGCAGGTTCTTGAGGCGAATCACAGTGAAGGACGGAGGCTAACACAGCGCAGAAGTCGATCCAGGTTTGACGAGGCAAGGTTCTTGCGTCCCGGTCAACAGGCAGGATCATCAGGCGCCCACCGTGGGGCCGTGTAAAACCTGTTCCCATCCGCAGCGTGAGTTCTTGGAAGTTTCTGCAGTTTCTGTGTGGTTGTGTGCTGGTGCAACCATTTTTCGCCGTTCATCTAAGCTCTGTTCGGTAGTTTCGTGTTTTCCACCGTTCGTTTGAGTTCTTGTTCGGTGAGGTGAGGTTTTTCGCTGCTTACGCAAGTTTTAATCGGTGAGGCCCTATGGAGGGTGTTTGTATGGTTTCGCTGGCGATCAGGTGGAGGTCAGGGGGTATATAGAGTTGAGAACTACCTTCACGGATGAGGCGGGCTCAAGAACGAGAAAATCAAGTACCTTGTCGTGAACGCTCCCTCAGCATACAACATTCTGTTGGGAAGACCAACACTCAACAGAATAGGAGCTGTGCCTTCGACCAGGCACATGAAGGTGAAGTTGCCATCGATGGAAGGGGTGGTGATCACCATCAAATCTGACCAAAAAGAAGCGAAGAAGTGCTATGAGAATAGCCTGAAGAACAAGAGGTCAGTGAGTTACATCACAACGACGCCGCCTCCCGGTGTGAAGCCCAAGCCAACAAAGTGGCGGGATGTTGGTGCGGCGATGGAGGTGGCCGCCGGGGGAGACGTCGCCATGGTGGATGCTGAGGCTGAGGGAGAGAACGCCGAGCGGGAAGAAGAGGCGAGGAACCGCCCCGAGGAAGCGAGGGAGCTGGGAATCGCCAGGGCGGTGATCGCCAGGGAAGCTAGACCAAAACCCGTCGAGGAATGGCTCGAAAGGGAGATCGGGGGAAAGGTCTTCAAGTTGGGAAGATCCTTGGAGGCTGAGCTCCAAGACCAGATTGCCAAGGTGATAGAGCGACATCTGGATGCTTTCGCATGGTCTGCTTCAGACATGCCGGGAATTGACCCCGACTTCTTGTGCCATCATCTAGCAATGGACAACCAGGTCAGACCAGTGCGACAGAGAAGAAGGAAATTCAACGAGGAGAGAAGACAGGCGATCAGGGATGAAACCCAGAAGCTCCTCGCTGCAGGCCATATCAGGGAGGTCCAGTACCCTTAGTGGCTAGCCAATGTCGTGCTGGTGAAGAAGAGCAATGGCAAATGGCGCATGTGCGTCGATTTCACCGATCTGAACAAGGCTTGCCCAAAGGATTCGTATCCTTTGCCAAGCATAGACGCCCTGGTTGACAGTGCTGCAGGGTGTAAGTTGCTGAGTTTCCTGGATGCCTTCTCGGGGTACAACAGATAAAGATGCATCCCATGGATGAAGAGAAGACCGCCTTCATGACCGAGAGATCGTGCTACTGCTACAAGGTGATGCCTTTCGGGCTGAAGAACGCAGGGGCCACGTACCAGAGGTTGATGGATCGGGTACTTGCACCAATGTTGGGAAGGAATGTGCAAGCATACGTGGATGACATGGTCGTGACCTCGCCGGAGAAGAGCAAACACGTTGCGGACTTGGAGGAGTTGTTCACTACGATCGCCAAGTTCAGGTTAAAACTGAATCCCGAGAAGTGCATCTTTGGCGTGGAGGCGGGGAAGTTTTTGGGATTTCTCTTGACTGAAAGAGGAATAGAAGCCAACCCTGATAAGTGTGCCGCCATCTTGGCGATGAGGAGCCCGGCTACCGTGAAGGAAGTGCAGCAACTTACAGGTCGGATGGCCGCCCTGTCTCGTTTCGTGTCAGCCAGCGGGGAGAAGGGCCATCCGTATTTTCAGTGTTTAAGGCGAAACAACAAGTTTGCCTGGACGAAGGAGTGTGAAGAGGCTTTCATCAAGCTTAAAGAGTACCTGGCGAGCCCGCCGGTTTTGTGCAAACCGCTGGTGGGGACCCCTCTCAGGTTGTATTTTGCTGTGACTGAGAGGGCGATAAGTGCGGTGCTCGCCCAAGACCAAGATCAGGCCCAAAAGCCTATTTATTTTGTCAGCAAGGTGCTGCAGGGCCCCGAAGTGAGATATCAGGCCTTGGAGAAAGCTGCACTGGCAGTGGTTTTTTCGGCGAGAAGGTTACGCCACTATTTCCACAGCTTCACAATACTGGTGATGACCGACTTGCCCACCCAGAAGGTTCTGAAGAAGCCCGATGTAGCTGGGAGGATGGTGAAGTGGGCGGTGGAACTGTCGGAGTTCGATATCAAGTATGAGCCCCGAGGTCCAATCAAGGGGCAGATTTTCGCAGATTTCGTGGTCGAGCTCTCGTCAGAAGAGACACGAGTTGAGGGGGATGATTTTCGTTGGGTGCTTTCGGTGGATGGATCGTCGAACCAGCAGGGCAGCGGTGCTGGAGTCATCTTGGAAGGGCCCAACGACGTGCTGATTGAACAGTCCCTGAGGTTTGCCTTCAAAGCCAGCAACAACCAAGCGGAGTATGAAGCGCTGATCGCCGGAATCTTGCTGGCCAAGGAGATGGGAGCTAGGGTGCTAATGGCTAAGAGTGACTCGTTGTTAGTCACGGGGCAAGTAACAGGCGAGTTCCAGGCCAAGGATCCACAAATGGCGGCTTACCTGGAGTATGTACAGGAGTTGAAGGGTTCCTTTGTCTCCTTTGAAGTGGTGCATGTGCCCAGAGAGCAGAATGCCCGAGCTGACTTGCTAGCTAAGCTTGCCAGTTCAAGCAAGGGGGGTAGGCAGAGGACGGTGATCCAAGAAACTCTGAAGACACCCAGAGCATTTGTGGCAGATCACCTGGTTCTTCAGATAAGCAAGTCGACGGAGAAGGCGGCAAGGAGTCACAGGTCTTTAACTCAGGAGACCTTGAGATCGCCAAGAATAAGAGCATGTCGGGGAGAGAAGGTAAACATGACGCAGGTCTGCACTACCCATGAGCCAGACACCTGGGTAACACAGTACAAGCGATGCCTGGCAGATGGCCTTCTCCCGTTAGATCTGACGGAGGCTAGGAAGATAAAGAAGAATTCTAGCAAGTTCACAATGATTGACGGCGAGTTGTATAGGTTTGGGTTCACACATCCACTCCTGGAATGTGTGCACGGAGAGAAATGTACAAGAATCATGGCCGAGCTCCATGAAGGGATATGTGGAAGCCACGTCGGGGGTCGAGCTCTGGCCGCAAGAACCCTCCGTGCAGGTTACTATTGGCCTACAATGAGAGAAGACTGCAAGAAGTATGCACAGTGTTGCAAGCAATGTCAGCAGCACGCCGATTGGCATAAGGCGCCTCCCGAGGAGTTGAAGTCGATTTACAGCCCTTGGCCGTTTCATACATGGGGAATCGATATTCTGGGACCTTTTCCATTGGCGATCAGGCAGATGAAGTACTTGGTGGTGGCAATTGAATATTTCACCAAGTGGATCGAAGCAGAACCAGTGGCCCAGATCACCGCGCACAAGATCGAGAGCTTTGTGTGGAAGAACATCGTGTGCCGATTTGGTGTGCCCAAGCGCCTGGTGTCAGATAACGGGACTCAGTTTGCAAGTCACCTGTTGAAGAAGCTGTGCGAAGGGGTGGGAATTCAACAAGCCTGAAGAGTAAGAAGTGGCGTCCAAGTCAAGGATGCTCCAGATGGTGACACGTGTACAGCTGGATGCGAGCCACGTGTCCAGATGTGTAACTGCCTGGAGAGAGAAAGTGCGCAGGTATATAAGAGATTCTAACGAACTTCTGAGGTACGCACGTTTAGATTACTTCTTTACGCTTGCGAGTTTTGAGTACGCTGAGAGAGAATTTTGCACGGTTCCTTAGAGTTCTTGAGTTTTCTCTTAGTATTTGGTGGTTCAGTCGCTGACTTGGGCGTCGGAGCGTGATCGGCCGCAGCGGCGCCGTTATGTCTTTTGCAGGTTCTTGAGGCGAATCACAGTGAAGGACGGAGGCTAACAAAGCGCAGAAGTCAATCCAGGTTTGACGAGGCAAGGTTCTTGCGTCCCGGTCAACAGGCAGGATCACTCTTCCTCTTCATTGCATTGCATTGCTGCGTATTGAACTGCCTGGGACTGTTTATGTTTCTGCATTTCTGTGTTCTTCTGCTCCTCCGTTCTTCTCCGTTCCCTTCTCCTTCTTTCTGGGTTTTCTCGCGTGGGTGGCATTTTTCTAGGGTTTTATCCCCTTTTCTGCCTTGACATCACTTGCCAAACCCCTTTTCCTTTCCTCTTTCTCCAGTTATTTATTTATCCGCACCATGGTGCGCCCAAACTCAAAGTCTAGTTCTCCCCCCAAGACTCCCAAGACCAACTATAAAGCCTTCTACTCATGGACCCCCGACGAGCTTTTAAGCGAGTGCACCACTCTGACGACCATGAAAGACTTGGAGAACCATCGCGGTGATCCCAACCTGTACAACTTTAATGCTTTTTGTCGCACCCATGATGCGCATATTTCCGTCCCGGCAGGCTTGGGGAACCCGTTTGCGTAGATGACAGACCTAGGAAGGGGAACCCTTTCTTTTTCATGTACCAAACGGTATTTAAACGCATCGGGGTGCGCCTGCCGTTCACGCCCTTCGAGAGGGAACTTCTCACAGAGATCAACACAGCCCCCGCCCAGCTCCACCCCAACAGTGATCATCGTAACTCACGATCGCACCACAGAATCGAATGAGGGGAGCACACCTCCGAATGGAATCGAAGCAGGGAAGCGCACCACAGAATCCAACCAGGGGAGCAATCCTCGTATCAGAAACCCTAAATCAAAAATTCGAAATCCCCAATTTGAATAACCTAAACCCTAATTCAGTATTCACCAAAGTAATGTAAGGACAATCCACGTAACTTACACGTGTCTGCCACATAAGCACCACTTAACACTGTTTGGTGATATTTAACAGAAAGGACCATTTTGAATACATTTTAAAAAACTTAGGGACCAAATTGAATTTTTTAAAAACCACTGTACCAAATTGACTATTGGCTATAAATATAGGGACGAAAAAGGTAATTAAACCAAAAAAATAATAAAACATCTAAAATAAATTATTATTAGGCTATCATTTGAACTCATGCGACAACAGTGTCTTTTTTAGAACAAATTTAATATTTATTAATAAAAATAAATTTTATATTATAAAATATACTAATTTTATGTATTGTTCCTACCGGTTGACCTAGTGCAAGAGCGTTGCCTCGTCACGATCTTCCTCACCAGCTTCACGCCACGTGCCCTTCAAGTCCACACCACAAAAGCCTATCTGGGAACCTGAAAAACACACGGTGGCGCCTCTGCGGCCGGTGGCGCTCCGACGCTCAAGTCAGTGACACGAACACCCAAAACTCAGAGAAAAACATACTTTGTAGAACCGTACTAAAGTGCACACAACCCTAGCAATGAGCCGTAATGAAAAACGTACCTCTGCAAATTCTGTTAAGTTTACCTTTATAGCTAGGTTTTTTCTCTCTCCAGGCCGTTATGCTTTGGACGCGTGGCTCGCATCCAACCCTGCACGTGTCATTATCTGGGCTGGGGTAGCAGGTAGTACCCAACCCTACACGTGTCATCATCTGAGCTACGATAACCCGAGCGTCATTTCTATGTAGCATCCAACCCTACACGTGTCATCATCTGGGTTGGGGTAACAGGTAGCATCCAACCCTACACGTGTCGTCATTTGGGTTGGGGCAACTTGAGGACCATTTCTATGTAGCATGCAGTTACGCGACCAAGTCCCCTATTCAAGGTGCAACCTAGCACGTAACACGCTCTGGAACGCCACCTAACAAGGCGAGTATCGGATGCAACAAAGTACGCCATCTCTGTGATATCATTTGTCGCAGGTGCCACCTTCCTCTTTGCCACGCCATGCATGTTCTAACTGAAAGGAACTCGCCAAACGAATGTCCACTCTGGGAATCCCGTCGTCGAGGAGCAAGCTGTTTACTCCAACTCATTTAACCTTCACGCCTCATGTTGGCGTAACAATCATCTTGACTGAACTCTCACACTTGAACTTCCTCGCCTGAACTCCCAACAGCTTCAACTGAGTTTACTGGGAAATCCGGCGATGTGCTTCTAGCGGCGATGTCAGACCACCTGATCTTCCGTTATCTAACACGACGACGACACCAACCTGGCGACAACCGACGATGTGCTTCTTGCGGCGACAACCGATCATGTGCATTGCAGAACGCCACTCCTCCAAACGGCGACCATGTACACTTCTGAACCATCCCTCTTTCTCTATCCACGTGTCCTGTTGAACACGACATCATACGTCATCACACCCGGTGACCTGGTCGGTACACAAGCCCCCCATTCTTGAGCTGTGATTTGATCAGCGAAAAGACTAAAGAGTTGAAATTTCGGCGACCTACGTGGCACCACGCGTTGGCGCTCATACTGTACACTGATTTGACATTTCACCAACCCCCTCGATCGCGCGACACGTGGACGCATCAACGACCATTACTCATTGCCGTTTGCGCTTCTCGCAACGTTCGAAATTCTTAAAACCTTCGCGCCACTTCACTGTTTCATTATCTTCTTCTTCACTCCAAACCCCCTGAATACTCCAGAGAAAATACTCCAGCGAACGCTCCGTCCCCTTAATCACCATCTTTCTGAACGCTCTTCTGATCATCTAAAGGTAACTTTTTTATCACTTCTACTAATATTTGTTGCATTTCAATCGGTTTGCATCATCCATTAACTGTCTGGAGCATACGTTGTGGGATGTTTTCTCTGTTTTTGCTTTTCTTTTCTGCGTTTAGGGTTTCTGAACCTTTTCTCTGCGAGCCCCCCTTGTTCTTCTATCTCCTTCCCTACTGTTGAGTCTCTCCGCTTACAAACTCTCATATCTTCCCTTTTCGTCTTCTTGCAGCTTCTTCGATGGCTCGCTCAAAATTACACCAAACCCTCCTCCATCTCCTCGCAACCCTCCGACGAACACCCGTAGGGCAAACCCCTCCTCCTCCCGCGACCCCCCAAGGGACCCCAACGTCCCTTCGAGCCAGGCCGTGAGACCCGCGCTTTCTCAACCCAACCAAGCGCAGCCAAACCCACCCCACACCAACGCAGCTGTGAGGCCCCTTCCCAACTACAAGCAATTATATTCGTGGGCCTCCGCAACCCTGTTGGGTGAGACTTCATCCATCAACTCTGAACGCGATATCCTCCGTCTCAAGAAAGGTGACCAAACTCACCTTTCTTTCAACAAGGAACACGATGACAAAGTATCTGTGCACCCTTGCCCTCCCGGTGAGCCTATCTGCACTGATAACCAGGGGAGCGACGACGGCCCCTTCTGCTTCATCTACGCCACCATGTTCGAGAAAGTGAAACTCCGATTCCCCTTCACCCGTTTCGAGAGGGAGCTCCTGACCGAGCTGGATATAGCCCCCGCCCAGCTTCATCCCAACAGCTGGGCGTTCGTCCGGGCCTACCAAATCGTATGTGCACACTTGGGGCATCCGGCCTCAGTGGACGTGTTCCTCTACCTGTTCGAGGCTAAGAACCCGGGCGATCGTTTATGGGTTAGCCTCAACGGGGTCGCCAGGAGGTCTATCCTTTCCATCTTCCAGCAATCTTATAAGGACTGGAAGGGAAAGTTCGTTCGTGTTTGCTGCAACGACCGAGACCCCTCCCTCCTCGACGGGTTTCCCTTGTACTGGGTGAACAAGGGAAAGAAAGAGTCGATCTTCAGGAAGGCCAGGGAGCCGGAAAAAATGGGGGAGCTCGACAAGGACTTGTGCAACTTCTGGAAGAGAGTTGCCTCTTCCAACGTGACTCTACCTACTTCATCCATCATCGCCTACGAGTTTCACGAAGGCCAGCTGGATGTTCACATAGGTTTGTCCCTAAGTCCTTGGGTTTCCCTTGTTTACACTTGCATCGCCCTGCCTTCACCTGATGTTGCCTTTCTGATTTGCGAATGGTTTTATCTTTCCCCATGCATCGTCACTCACTGCTTATCTTCCTGTGCATTGCTAACTGCCTGTGCATTATTAACTGTCGAACCTTTGTACTGGTTGGTAACTGTTGGCCTCTTTATGCAAATATGATGCTGGGGAAGGATAGGATGGCTGAGCTACGCTCTATAGCCAAGCTCCACAGTCTCGCGGCGGGCTCCCAAACTGTTCCGAACTCTGTTGCAGAGATCGCAGCTGCCCAAGGCCAATCTCCGCCAGTCGGCCCACCCGCTGCCGCTGCTCTTCCAGCCCTCCAGCGTAAGAAACTGCCACTCAAAAAGGCTAAGAGAAAAGCCCCCAGGGTGGTGTCGGACGAAGAGGCAGACGAAAGCACCAAGGATGGGCTAGTCTGCAAGAGGAGGAGGAGGGCTGCGATCGAGCCCCCAGCAACTGAGAGTGTCGTCCCAGACTTCGTCGAGAAGCCCCCAGCGCCTCCACGCGTTCGAGTCCGCTGGGGACGTTCTTGCTTCAAACGCCTCAGTCGCTGAAGCTGTGCCTGAACAACTTGCCGATACACAAGCCTCTTCTCAACCCGCCGAAGAACTTCTCGCCTCATCACCACGCCTCAAGACTCCCCTTGCCATCCAACCTTGCGAGGGTGGTGGTGAGCACCAACCCCCACCTCCTCCTCCAACACCGGGCCTCCCAACTTCCCTCCAAGAAGCCTTGAGAACTTTCAATGTGCGCCTACACGCCATGGCCGACGAGTGCCTCCCTCAAATCGTCACCGAAGGGCTGCAGGGCTCCTTGGAGAAACTTGAGCTTGATTGTCGCATCCATCAGGAGGTGGCAAGCACCGCGAGAGCCGAGGCCGAGAAGATCAAGTGCGACATGATGATGCAAGGCCTCGAGTTCTTGCGGGTTGAAAACGCTCTCAAAGACGAGCTTCAAAGCGTGCGCAAGGACAATAAAGAACTGCGCAAGAAACTTCATGACAAACTTCAGGACGCCGTCGAGTTGGAGAACATAATCGTCCCTCTGAGGGAGAAAATTGCCACGTTGGAGGAGGCAAAGAAAACCGACGCCCAAAAGATGGCCAACCTAGAGAAGAGGTCGATTGAGAGGGAGACTCTTCTGGGTAAAGTCGAACAAGATCGGGATAAGGCAACCAAAGAGCTGAGCGAAACGGCCACCGAGCTTGCTCGAGTTCGTGAAGAGAACAACGAATTCAAGAAGAAATTCGATGAACTTGAAGTCACCCGAGTTCGCGAAGAGAACAACAGGTTCAAGACAAAGATCGACGACCTTCAGCTTGAGGCTGTCCAAGTTCTTACTTCCGGCTTTGGAGCAGCTTTGGAGCAGTTCGCCTGTAAATTTCCCGATCTTGACCTTTCGGAGTTTTCGGTGTACAATGAAGTGGTGGATGGCAAGATCATGCCACCGACTTAACTATCGCTTCCATCTGCCACTTCTACTTTACTGCCTTTGAAAACTCTTGTATTTGATCTTGACTTGTATGTAATAGTTTTCCTTCTGCTCGAATTATTTGATATACATGTGTATATATTTATGACTTCTAATTTTATCTGTTGTGCGATTAACTAGCTCGACTGGCTGGCTTTTACTCAGTCTGATTAACTTAGCACAAACTGGCGCTTAATTCTCTAGAAATCAACTTAACTTAAGCAAAACGGTTAGTCTGTGGCAATAACGTTTAACGCGAAACCACTTACTTGGCAATAAGGGCGTGGGTCGATCTTAATATCTGCAATCCCATTCGCCCGATCTGCCGAAGGACAAGCTAATTTCTACGTTATCGCCCAAAACTTCGCTGATCTGGCTCTCGCCGCGTAATGATCTTTCTATTTCAATCCCAAGCCATAGGTTTTCGGCAACACCGTTTCCCTTTAACTGCAAATGTCCCCTGCGGGACCATCACATGGCTCCACCTTTGCTCATCTGGAAGGAGAGCTGCCTTCCGGATCTTCCTCTACCTTCCCTGAGTTCTTGACTTGAGATAGCTTAAACCATTGTTCCCTCATCTGGGGGTAGAGCCGCCTTTCGGATCCTTCTCTACCTCCCGGAGTTCTTAACCTGAGATAGCTTAAACCATTGTTCCCTCATCTGGGGGTAGAGCCGCCTTTCGGATCCTTCTCTACCTCCCTGAGTTTTAGAACAATGATTTAGGTGGTGAGGTGTCCTCTGCGAACTTCCCCCGACCACCCTTTAACTTCTAATTTAGTTGGTCTTACTAGGTCAATATTGGTGTTTCACTCGAGGGAAAGGAGTTTTTTCTCCAACCCTCCTTTCCCATACTTAAGATTATTAACACCCCTGACTTTTCAGCTTCATCCTGCCTGAACTCACTCGAGGGTGAGAAGGACTTTTTCTGATGCCTCGACTTGTCCAGGGGTTACATCTCCTCCCCCCTTGGGTGTGTTGAGGGCTTTCAACTTGCCTCAATTTGCTCACGCAAAGAGGTCTTTTGATCTGCTCTTGCCTGCACTCGCTCAGGGCGAGGAGGGCTTTTACTCTTTTCTCGCCTACACTCGCTCGAAGCGAGGAGGTCTTTTTAAATCTCTTTCTCGCCTACACTCGCTCGAGGCGAGGATGTCTTTTTAAATCTTTTTCTCGCCTACACTCGCTCAAGGCGAGGAGGTCTTTTTAAATCTTTTCTCGCCTGGTGGCAGTCGGAAAATTTGATACTTGTGCCTCCGATCGCCGGTTGGCGATGAGGACTTAAAACTTGAACTTGCACCTCCGATCGCCGGGTGGCGATGAGGGTTTAACACTTCATGTTTCGAAAATTTTGTACTGGATGCATGCAATTTGGATTTACCATTGTTTAAAACTACGCAAGGGCCATAAAATCTCTCCCCACAAGCTTGAAAAACAAACAGCATGCAAACTTAATAACTGGGAAACTTCGATAAACTTCGAAACCTTCTTTATTGGGTGGCCTCATTAAAAACCCTCCTTAGGGAAAAAAGAGTGCCCCCTTGAAAAATTGTTTAAACTGATACATCTTAAATTGTTTGAGTTAATTGCTACTTACAATGCCTTAACTGTAGTAAAACTTGAGATGGGTGGCGTTCCAAGTGCGAGGAATCGCCCCTCCTTCCAGCGTCTCCAAGCGGTAGGCGTCGTTCCGAGTGCTTCGGTTATTCTGAATGGTCCTGTCCACTTGGGTGACAATTTGTTTTCCATCTCGTACTGGTGGGCCTTCCTCATCACCAGGTCGCCATCCCTGAACTGCCTCGGCTTTATCTTGGAATTGTACTTACGCTCAACTCTTCTCTTTACTGCCTCGGCCTTCACCCGTGCTTCCTCCCTGACCTCTTCCAGCAAATCCAAGTTCATTCTCCTTTCTTCGTTCGAGTCTTCCGCCACGAAGTTCTGGAATCTCGGCGAGCTTTCCTGGATTTTGACTGGAATCATCGCATCACATCCATACACTAAACTAAACGGGGTTTCGTAGGTTCCCGATTGCTCAGTGGTATGATATGCCCACACTATGCGGGGAACTTCCTCAGCCCAAGACCCCTTGGCCTTTTCCAACCTCTTCTTCAATCCTCTCAGCAGAACCCGATTAGCGGACTCCACTTGCCCATTCGTTTGCGGGTGTTCCACGGAAGCAAACACCTGTTGTGTCCCGATGTCCTTGCACAGCTTCTTCAACAGGTGGCTTGCGAACTGAGTCCCGTTGTCCGATACTAGACGCTTGGGCACGCCAAAACGGCACACAATACTCTTCCACACGAAACTCTGGATTTTGTGCGCGGTGATCTGGGCTACTGGTTCTGCCTCAATCCATTTCGTGAAGTATTCGATCGCCACGACCAAATACTTCATTTGCCTGATCGCCAACGGGAAAGGTCACAGAATTTCGATTCCCCACGTGTGGAACGGCCAGGGGCTGTAGATTGACTTCAACTCTTCTGGGGGCGCCTTGTGCCAATCGGCATGCTGCTGGCATTGCTTGCAGCGCTGGGCATATCTCTTGCAATCTTCCCTCATCGTGGGCCAGTAATAGCCTGCACGGACAGTCCTTGTCGCCAGAGCTCGACCCCCAATGTGGCTCCCACAAATCCCTTCATGGAGCTCGGCCATAATTCTCGTGCACTTCTCTCCGTGTACACATACAAGAAGAGGGTGTGTAAATCCGAACCTGTACAGCTCGCCGTCAATGAGGGTAAACTTGCTGGAGCTCTTCTTTATCTTTCTAGCTTCCGTGGAGTCCATTGGAAGCGCGCCATCTGCCAAGTAGCGCTGGTATGGCGTTATCCACGTATCTGGCTCGTGGATAGCGCAAACTTGCATCGTTCTTACCTCTTTCGCTGGGTGCACCCTGACCCTCAGCGTCCTCAAGGTCTCCTGCGTTAGAGATCTATGGCCTCAAGGTCCTCTGTCTGCCCCCCTTGCCCGAACTGACAAGCTTGGCTAGAAAGTCAGCTCGGGCATTCTGCTCTCTTGGCATATGCACCACTTCAAACAAAACGAAAGATCTCCTTAGCTCTTGCACGTACTCCAGGTAGGCTTCCATCTGCGGATCTTTGGCTTGGAACTCGCCAGTTACCTGCCCAGTGACCAACAGCGAATCACTCTTGGCCATCAGCACCTTCGCCTCCATCTCCTTTGCCAACAGGATACCGGCGATCAAAGCCTCATACTCTGCTTGATTGTTGCTTGCTTTGAAAGCAAACCTCAGTGATTGCTCTATCAACACACCGTTGGGTCCCTCCAAAATAACCCCAGCCCCGCTGCCCAGCTGGTTAGACGACCCATCCACCGAGAGCACCCAACGAAAGTCATCCTTGGCGTTTTGCGCTGTTTCGGAAGACAGCTCGACCACGAAATCAGCGAAGATTTGCCCCTTGATCAGTCCCCGGGGCTCGTACTTGATGTCGAATTCCGACAGCTCCACCGCCCACTTCACCATTCTTCCAGCTACATCTGGTTTCTTCAAAACCTTTTGGATGGGTAAGTCGGTCATTACCAACACTGTAAAGCTTTGGAAGTAATGACGCAGTCTCCTCGCCGAAAATACAACCGCCAGCGCCGCCTTTTCCAAGGCCTGATACCTCACTTTTGGGCCTTGCAGCACCTTGCTAACAAAATAGATGGGTTTCTGGACCTGATCTTGATCCTGGACGAGCACCGCGCTTATTGCTCTCTCAGTTATGGCAAAGTACAGCCTGAGGGGCGTTGCTGCTTGAGGTTTGCATAGAACTGGCGGGCTCGCCAAGTATTCTTTGAGCTTTATGAAAGCTTCTTCACACTCCCTCGTCCAAACAAACCTGTTGTTCCTCTTCAAGCATTGGAAGTATGGGTGGCCCTTCTCTCCACTGGCAGATACAAATCGGGACAGAGCGGCCATCCGTCCCGTGAGCTGCTGCACTTCCTTCACGGTTGCGGGACTCCTCATCGCCAATATGGCGGCACATTTTTGGGGTTGGCCTTGATTCCCCTCTCCGACAAGAGAAATCCCAGAAATTTCCCCACCTCCACGCTGAAAACACACTTCTCAGGATTCAGTTTCAGCTTGTACCTGGCTATGGTAACGAACAACTCTTCCAAATCGGCGACGTGCTTGCTCTTTTCTAGGGACGTCACGACCATGTCGTCAACATATGCCTGCACATTCGTCCCGAGCATAGGTGCGAGCACCTTGTCCTTAGCCTTTGGTACGTGGCCCCTGCGTTCTTCAGCCCGAAGGGCATCACCTTGTAGCAATAGCATGACCTTTCCGTCATGAAAGCAGTCTTTTCCTCGTCCATGGGATGCATTTTGAGTAACTTGCACCCTGATGCACTGTCTACCATGGCGTCTATACTCGGCAAAGGATAAGAATCCTTTGGGCAGGCCTTATTCAGATCTGTGAAGTCAACACACATCCGCCATTTTCCGCTACTCTTCTTGACCAGAACGACATTGGCAAGCCATTCTGGATATTGGATCTCCCTGATGTGGCCTACTGCGAGGAGTTTCTGCGTTTCATCCTTGATCGCCTGCCTTTTTTCCTCGTTGAACTTTCTCCTTCTCTGGCGGATGGGCCTGACTTGGGGATCCATTGCCAAGCGATGGCACAAAAAATCGGGGTCGATTCCCGGCATGTCTAAAGCGGACCACGCAAATGCATCCAAGTGTCTACTTATCACCTTGGCGATTTGGTTTTGTGTCTCGCTGTCTAAGGCTTTCCCTAGTTTAAACGTCTTACCGTTAATCTTCTTCTCAAGCCATTCCTCCACTGGCTGAGGCTTCTTTTCGCTGGCGATCAGCGCCCTTGCAATACCTGCTTCCCTGGTGGTCTCCGAGCAGTTTCTCTCTCCCTCCACCCGGGCGGCGCTCTCGGACCTCGCCTCGATATCCTCTATTGGGACGTCGCCCTCGGCGGCCACCTCCAACGCCGTATCTAGCACTCGCGGGGTTTCCCGCGCAGGCTCCGCGCCAGGGGGAGGCGTTGTGGTTACGTGGCATACAGACCTCTTGTTCTTGAGGCTGTTTTCGTAACACTTCTTCGCCTCCTTTTGGTCAGAACAGATGGTGATGATCAAACCCTCCATAGACGGTAGTTTGACCTTCATGTGCCTTGTTGAAGGCACAGCTCCCGTCCTGTTGAGCGTTGGCCTTCCCAACAGTATGTTGTATGCCGACGGAGCGTTTACCACAAGATACCTGATCTTCTTTGTTCGTGAGGCCAAACCATCTGTGAAGGTCGTCCTTAACTCAATATACCCCCTTACCTCCACTTGATCGCCGGCGAAACCGTACAAGCAGCCCCCGTATGGCCTCAGTTGGTCGGGGGACAATTGTAACTTTTCAAAAGTCGGCCAAAACATTACATCTGCCGAGCTTCCTTGGTCGACCAGCACCCGGTGGACGGTCCTTCCCGCCGTGACAAGAGAGATCACAATAGGATCGTTGTCGTGAGGCACAACGTCCCTAAGGTCTCCTTTGGTGAATGTGATGTCCACATCGGGCGAGTGATCCTCGAAAACTTCCACCGACATCACCGACCTTGCGTACTTCTTGCGCTGCGATGCAGTACAACCTCCTCCCGAGAATCCACCAGCTATGTGTGGATCTCACCGTGAATGGGCACCTCGTGCTGTTGTCCTTCGTTGCCCGCCGGTTGGGAACTTGTTGATTGGCCCGCTTGCTTTTCCAGCAAGTAATCTTTCAGGAATCCACACTTGACCAACTCGGCGAGTTGGTATCCCAAAGCCAAACACGAGTTGATGGAGTGGCCAAAGCTCTTGTGGAACTCACACCACGCGTCCGGTTTTAGGCCCAAAACCTTTTTTGTTGTCTTCTCAGGCACCTTGAGTCTGGCAGCAATATTCGGGATGGCAATCAGATCAGCCAACCCCATCACGAACTCATACCTTGGTGGGCGATTAGTCTCTCTAGGC
>NW_027174210.1:0-25424 GCF_000499845.2 Phaseolus vulgaris | reverse complement strand
ATAAATCAATAATGTGATAACATTGAAAGCCATCCTAAGGGGCTTTGAGCTTGCCTCAGGCCTGAAGATTAACTTCCACAAATCTAAGCTGGCTGGTATTAATATACAAAGTAATATTGTAGATTGTTTCACCAAGATCTTGAATTGCATCAGATGGGGATACCTTTTAAGTATTGGTATAGAGGTGGGAGGGAACCCAAGGAAGAAACATTTCTGGGAACCTGTTCTCAATAAGCTTAAAGCACGGCTCAGTATTTGGAAAGGGAGGTTCTTATCTCTAGCAGAGGCTGAAACTCTGTTTTAACAGCTGTACCTTTGTATTATCTCTCGTTGTTCAGGGCTTCCGGAGTCGGTATGTACAAGGATAGTCAGAATCCAAAGCAGATTTCTGTGGGGTTGGGGGAAGGTCAACAAGCCAATATCATGGGTAAGTTGGAAAGACGTTTGCAAACCAAAGACGGACGGAGGGTTGGGTTGCAGAGATATTCGAAAGTTAATCAGGCCTTGATTGCCAAATGGAAATGGCGTTGCATATCATCGGAAAAAGGTAGGTGGAAGGAGGTGTTGGGTCAAAGTATGATCTGGATTGTGATAACGGCTGTATAACTGTCAAGGACCAATATTTGGTGGTGGGAGATCTAAACAAAACGTGCAAAGAGGGTGTAGGATAGAGGGTGGTTTCAAGAAGAACTACGATGGGAACTTGGATGTGGAGACAAAGCAAAGTTCTGGGAGGAGTGTGGGTTGGAAGTGAGAACCTTTAAAACCATGTTCCCACGTTTGTACTCTTTTCCCTACACCAAGGCCAAACCATAGGCGAAGTTGGAATGTGGTGTAATTCAGAGTGGAGGTGGATATTGAGGTGGAGGCGTATTAGATTTGAGTGGGAGTCCCAATTGGAAGTTGACCTTAACTTGCTCCTCTCCAGGGGTCACGCTAAAGAAGAATATTGAGGACATACAGGTGTGGGGGAAGGGAATCTGGGACATTTTTTTGTAAGCGCTGCCTACAAATGCCTAACCAAGCATAGTGCAGACCCGCAATCCAAAGTGTACAGATTTTTATGGAAAACAAAGGCTTTTCGGAACGTGTTAATGACAGCTTGGAGGGCGCTGAGGGGGAGAATGCCTACAAGACAGTGTTTGAGTAGAAGAGGGGTGTTGATGAACTCAATGCTATGCCCACTGTGTCAGATAGAGGAGGAATCCAACCAGCACATTTTTCTACATTGCAAATATGCCCAACAGGTATGGTCCGAGCGCTTTAAGTGGGTAGGTACATCTACAGTCCAACATAACGACCTTAAGATGCACTTTCTGAAATTTTATTTTGTTCCAAGCCACAAATAAACAAAATCTGGTTTGGAAAGGTGTTTGGGTGAATGTGATCAGAGGCATTTGGGACCAACGAAATTAATCGTATTCCGGCAAGGGGTAGTAGTTGTGGATGAGATTTCAGAAAGTTCAACTCAAATCTTGGCTCTGGTTGAAGCACAAGACTCATTCCTTTAATTACTCGTTGCTGATTGGGTCCCTTAACCCATTCATCTGTCTTAGAAGTGTTAAGTAACAGGCAGGCTGTTGTGTTCATCTCATGGATGATGCAGAGGCAGGAGTAGGTTTAATGCATAATAACCTTGTTTTGGTGGTGAAGTGTGACGACTGCTGGTATAGTATGACAGAGGTGGTTTTTGTGGTGATTTGTGCGAACGGCTAAGCTCTGTTGCTAGCTAGGATTGAGCTTATAAGCAAGGTTGGGCTGTACTGTGTGATGGGTGTAGGAGTGGAGTTGCTGGTATTATGCATTCAAATGGTCACGTGCTTCTGGTGGAGTGGTTGGATGAAGGAGCCTGCATCATTTACAAAATTAGAGGATGTTCTATGGATTGAAGAACAAATGGTCATGCTGATGTGGTTCTTTGGCTAGAGAGAACCAAACGCTTCTGAATGGTATTGCCAAACTTGGTGGAGTCATATTACGGAGGGGCTACTGTTTCAAAAGTATAGATGGGTAATCCTAAAAACAGCTAGTAATGACAGGTTACACGTTATAGCAAGGTCCCTTGTTGTAGCAGTAGCTAGTTTTCTCTATTATCTCTAGGGTGTTTTTGCAGATTGAAGATTTTATATCTTCAATATGTTTGTGTAAGTGGGTTGGGATACCCCTTTGTATCCCCTTTAATTAAATTCTATTCTTTGCTGATAAAAAAAACTGGCTATAAGCTATTATTCAGTTAATGCCAAATGTCGTTATTTTTTTAATTTTAATTCACTTTTGACTTCTAATGGAAATAAACATTTCTTTTATAGGTTTTACTTTTTAGATTCAGTTTAATTGTATTAAAAGAAAATATGATATTTTTCATACTTATTTTCGTAACCATACAATATGAATTCAAATTTAATATTATCATAAATAATCTAAAACTTTCATATCTATATATAGCTTCTTCTTTTTTAAATAATTTGTTATTACATTCAATCTTAAGTTTGTTTGATAATTTGTTTTATATATAATATTTTGAATCACGTTTTATTTAAAAGAAAAATTGATATGCTCTCATCTAAGTATGTATGATATTGGTATTTCACTTATGTGGCATATAAAAGGTATATTATTAAGTGAATAAGGTTTATCTAGAGAGTATTAATATAAAAGAGATTTCAAAAAATAATACTCTTGTAACATTTACTTAAGCAAGTAAGAGATAGATTCGAAAGTTTATTCTTTTGAATATTCTTTTGAACTATCTATCGTTAGAAAATTATAAATGTGACTCATATGAAATAGATTTTGGACTTTGTGTTTGAATGCAATTTAATAAAATAAAAGACATATTGGTTAATGTAAGAAGTTATATATATATATATATATATATATATATATATATATTTACATTTGATACCTAATGAAAATTTAATCTAATGGAAATTTGGAAAGAATAAAATTGGGTTCTATCTCAAGTTGTTCACCGTTAACCATTAAGAAATAATGTGAAAAGAAAGGAATTACAAGAGATAGATTAAGAAAAGGATTAAAGAAACTACTCACATAAGGACCCTCATAAATAAAGGTAAGTGACTATCTCTATTATAATCGAATATGATGTGTGAGAATCATAATTGAAAGATGATATTGTATGCATTATGTATACTAATATTATTATTGATACTAATATTTATATATATTTTTTAATTTTTTAATTTTTTATAATTTAAATATTATAATTTTATTTAATTAAATAAAAAATAATTAAACTCAAATTACTTTTCTAATTTAATTCTAACAACGTAATAAATATTAAAATTATTTCAATTCCCTATGACCTTCTTTATATTTTCACTTTTTTTATTTTAGTTTGTTCATTGCTTTTAATTCCCATAAAAAACTATAAGAATCCAAATCCGTATGTAAAAATCCATATGTAATGCTCACTTTACATATGCATTTGCATCCGTAGGTAAAAATCGGTATGTAATACTTACTTTAATACGAATCCGTATGCAATGCTCACTTTACATACAGATCTGGATTTGTATATAAAAATCGGTATGTAACACTTACTTTACATATGGATTTGGATTCGTATGTAAAATTCCGTATGTAATGCTCACTTTCATACGGATATGCATTCGTTTGTAAAAGTTCATATGTAATGCTCACTTTACATACAGATCTGGATCCGTATGTAAAACTTCGTATGTAATGCTGACTTTACATACGAATTTGGATCTGTATGTCAAAATCCGTATGTAACGCTCAGTTTACATACGGATCTAGATCCGTGTGTAAAAATCCGTATGTAACGCTCACTTTACATATGTAAAATCCATATGTAATGCTCACTTTACATATGCATTTGCATCCGTAGGTAAAATTCGGTATGTAATACTTACTTTAATACAGATCTGGATCTGTATGTAAAAATCGGTATGTAACACTTACTTAACATATGGATTTGGATTCGTATGTAAAAATCCGTATGTAATGCTCACTTTTCATACGGATTTGGATCCGTTTGTAAAAGTTCGTATGTAATGCTCACTTTACATACGAATCTGGATCCGTATGTAAAACTCCGTATGTAATGCTGACTTTACATACGGATTGGATTTGTATGTCAAAATCAGTATGTAACGCTCACTTTACATACGGATCTTGATTCGTATGTAAAAATTCGTATGTAACACTCACTTTATATACGGATCTAGATCCGTATGTAAAAATCCGTATGTAACGCTCACTTTACATACGAATTTGGATTCGTATGTAATCCTAATATCAAATTTCTTGTAGTGATTATAGATTTGTAATAGTATTTCTTTTTTTTATAGATAAATGTGTTGTTCGATTTGTTTCGAACATAAGTTAATAGTAGTCTTCATGTTAGGGTTCAAAATTTGTAAACTCATGTTACGTTGTTCCTAATTATATGAGTTCTAAATATTAAATTGAATATGATGATCTAAAACACATACATATTGATGACTGAACACCAAACAACAAAACTACGATAATACAATATGTTCCTTTGCTTGAAAATTTTATTATAAGAATAATAATAATAATTATTATTACTTATATTATATATTTTTATTCTAAAATTATATAATAGTAAATTCTCAAATATATTGAAGATGGATGGAACAACTTTTATAGGTTAAACTACTTTAAAGGAGGTGACAAGATTATCTCTGAAACACAAATCAACGAACCAAATAATGAAATTCTAGTGATTTTTCTTTTGTGAGAAATGATTATTTTAGATGATTATTTCTTACTTTATTGAAATTTAAAGAATGATTTACTTAAATTCATGTCTCACATTGTTGACACATGAACAAGTTAAGTTTACTTTTAATGTTTATGATTTATTTAACTAATTTCTATTATATTTAATTTCTCTTATGCAAATATGATTTTTATTATGTTTAGTTTCTTTCATGCAAATATAATTGGTGCCTTTTTTTTAAATTCAAACTACTCTACTTTTTGTAAAATACTTAATTTTTAACTATTGTTCTTCCATGTAATTGATATTTTTATGTAATTTTCACTTCTTCTAGATTTTTTAAATTATTAATAATTTTAGAACTTGTATTATGTTTTATAATATCAAATTTAATATAATATCTAAATTATAATTTTTTAATAGTATAATATCAAACTATTTTACTTTGGGTAAAATACTTATTTTTTAATTATTTTTCTTCCATGTTTCTTAAATTTAAATTGTTTGTTGTTAGTTCAGGTGTGAGGATAGTGAGATGCCGAGTTTTATCTAAAATACCAAAATATTATCTTTTTAAATACAATAGGAGTTAACTAAAATTGATTAAACTTTAAAAAAAATGTGACTTAATTAAATCTAAGTGACAAATACTTAACAAACCACCATTTATCAAATTAGTAGAGACTTAATAAAAAATATTACAAAAAAATTAAATCATTGTTGACGGTCCAGAGAAACTTTTGTCGTTTACATTAAAGTGGTCATTTAGTGTCATCCAATTTCATTCAATTAATTAAAAATATAGTTAATAAATTATTTAATTTTGTTTATGGATCTATTATTGATTTGATGTACTCATTATTGATGTTTGCGTCTTTATTGTTTTAAAGATTGCTGCGTGACACCACTCATACAATTTTTTTAATTAATGTCTCTTAATTTTCTTTTGTTATGAAGTTAAAGATTTAAACGGATCTATTGGCTATAAGCTATTATTCAGTTAATGCCAAATGTCGTTATTTTTTATTTTTTAATTCACTTCTCACTTCTAATGGGAATAAACATTTCTTTTACAGTTTTACTTTTTAGATTCAGTTTAATTGTATTAAAAGAAAATATGATCATTTTTCATACTTAGTTTCGTAAACATACAATATGAATTCAAACTTAATATTATCATAAATAATCTAAAACTTGCATATCTATATATAGCTTCTTCTTTTTTAAATAATTTGTTATTACATTGAATCTTGAGTTTCTTTGATAATTTGTTTAATATATAATATTTTAAAAATCTATATATAATAATAACAGAAAGATTTCAAAAAAAAAATACTCTTTGTAACATTATTATATTTGCAAGAGGATTTTCAAGAAGTAAACAACCCTACAAGAAATATTTTGGTAAAAGTTTATAATTTTGTAATTACTTTTGATTGAAATTGACTAAACACACAAAGATAAAGAGTAATAAGATCAAGAAAATCGAATTACATATCAACAATGATCAATTCTTGAGTAGTCAAATTTACAAAATAGCTAATATAACAAACTTTTAAAGTTTCTACAAAAATCTTTTTTGATTAAAGATTTTCTTCAACTATCCACCTTTTCTTCATGGTTTTCCAAGTGAGCTCAAAAGATTGAGTGATTCTTGTTGCAATTTTGTGTATCTCACTTCTTGGAGGATAACCCAAGGGATAAGAGAAGACACTCACCATGTCATCCGCAAACTCATCAACTTTTGAGTACTCCAATTTTTTTAGCTTTGATTCAATATCCCGTAAACTCATTGTCTTCTTCTTTTTCACGTTCTTATGGATAACAAGATCACTCTTTTTGAAAATCCATGCATCTCTTCCAACCATTAAACGCTTCAACACTGCCCAACATTGCATCTTTTTGTGTTTATCCATTGCCATTGCATGCTTCTCCCTTTTCTTGCACTCCATGCGCAATCTTTCTTTCTTCTTTCTCTTATCACACCCCTTGTACCTAATTTCTTGATTTCTGGCACCAGATTGTAATGGAATTTTTGTATCAACCCATATTGCTTTTGCGTAACCCTTCTTATTCTTCAATTCACATACACCTTCACACTTTTGAGGACATGAAGAATAAATTTTTATGATCAGCTTCTTGCAAGATTGTTCTAATTCTCCCATTGTTGAGTAGAAAATGAATGAAGAAAATGAGAATAGAAAGAAAAATATGACTTAGAAGACCAAATATCATTATTTAAACTAATATATATAAAAGGAAAGTGATAGTAAAATTTATTATTTTATTCTTTTAAATAAGATTTTATATCAAGAAACGTTTAGTAATATCACTTATTTTCTTTAAATTCTAATACTACTTTAAATAATTTATTACAAATTCAATATAATTAATATTAATATAAAATATTATTATATTATTTTTATTTAGATATACATAACGGATACTACTATTAGTATATATATTTAAAGTAATATATATATATATATATATATATATTTATATATAAAAGGAAACTGATAGTGAAATTTATTATTTTATTCTTTTTAATAAGATTTTATATCAAGAATATCAAGAACTGTTTAGCTTTTAAGATAATAATATCACTTATTTTCTTTAAATTTAATACTGTTTTAAAGAATTTATAACAAATTCAATATAATTAATATTAATATCAAATATTATTATATTATTTTTATTTAGATATATATAACGGATACTACGTACATATATTTAAAGGAATATATATAAAAGGAAAGTGATAGTTAAATTTATTATTTTATATCAAGAACCGTTTAGTTTTCAAGATAATAATATCACTTATTTTCTTTAAATTTAATACTACTTTAAAGAATTTATTACAAATTCAATATATTATTTTTATTTAGATATACGTAACAGATACTACTATGAGTATATATTTAAAATTAATCTAATGGTCACAACTTCATATACTTTTTTTTATTTGAATATAGTGTTTTGATGTTATATTTGGACACACCCTTTCACTGTTTTCACCATCCAAACACCGTTTATAGCAAATTATTGTTTTTGTTATTCCAAATTAAAGGATTCTCAATCTTGCACTGTATTTATTCACTTTGCACATCCCTTTGAGTTTTGGAGGCTTATCGTTGAAGTCCACTTCTGGTTACTGTATATGGGTTGGGATACCCCTGAAGGATCCCTTTAAATTTTATTTATTCATTGCTGATAAAAAAAAAAAACCGTTGTGGCCTTATTCAATGGACAACCAGTTCTTGACCCACAAACTGAGGTCACTTCATTGAGATTTTATTTTTTTTAATTGGGTACATTATTTCTTTTAATCCTTTAATCATTATTATCTTACTTTTTATTCTTTTGATTTTGTGTAATGTTATTTTTAATGTTTAGGGTAAGAACTTTAACATTGACAATATAATAATGTCGTCTATTCAACAATTATCACATATATTTAATTGAGTGACATGAATTTGTTATTATTTATTAAAATTTTAATTATCACATTATTTAGAAATAATATTTGATAATCCATCAGAAGAGAAGTAGTGTGGAATAGTACGTATGTTCTTTTGTTCTTCATGTGATAAACATTACAAAAGTAGTTCATCAAACTATTGTCGATTGTGAGCATCGTTCAAGTATATGATTTTTTAATTGGGTTCGCAAGACACGAGAAGCTCAACTATACATTTATTATCGTTGACATCACTTCAATTTTCATTGACATCAAGTGCAAGTGCAAGGTAAGGACATGTTTTGGACCTTCAAATTAATAGCCAACAGAATACACCAAAAAACAATTATACTTATATATAATAAAAATATGAATTCTCTCTCTCTATATATATATATATATATATATATAATATAATTAAAAATATATCTAATTTACTCTTTTATTTATATATATATATATATAAAACTTAGTATATAATTAAAACATTTATTTCTTAAAATTTAAATATGAAATAAAATATGTGAATAAATAATATATATATCAGATTTTAATTTAATAAATATATTAAATTTTTCGTACAAAAGTGCTCAACTTTTATCTAATTTATATAGTTATGGCAATATTATTTTAAAATGAATAAATACACTTTATTAAAAAGTAAAATTTAAATTTAAATTATCAGACCAAGTATACTACTTATGACATATAAATATTAAATTAATTTTATAAAATAAAATAAAAATGTAAATTTACTTCACCATAAATATTTTATATATTTTTAAAAAGTTAATTATGTATAATAACTATTTAAATCATCAAATTTTATTTTTTAAAATTATTGTCTAAAAATAATTTTAAATAAATAATTATATATTGTTACCATTTATTATATATTATTTAATATTTTATTTCAGAAAGATATATTTTAGATAACATCATAATATATATTGAAAAAAAAATAATATAATAAATATATTAAACTTTTCTCATAAAAATGTTTAAATTTGGTTTAATTTATATTATTATTTTCAATATTATCTTAAAATGGATAAATAAACTTTATGAAATTTTAAAAAATGAAATTTGAGTTTATTTGATTTATAAAAAGAAGTTTAAACACATTCAGAAAAGTATAAACAATATAATCTACGCATCCACTGGTAACAATTATTAGCTCAACAATAAGTTGAAATATTTGATTTACATTGCAGAGTTTTTTTTTTCATCGGTAATAAACAATTAAATTAAATTGATTACTTAAGAACTGGTCTAACCCTCGTACAAAGAATAAAAGATAAAAGTTTATTTTCACTTCTGTATTTAAAACTCACAGATTAATCTTCCACTTCTTTTCCCAACACTGATCACATAGTCAATGATTAATAACATGAATATCAAATTGGTACGGATCCAAATAAATTGGATTGTAGTACTCACAATGTTTGAGGTACAAGATTATATGGTGGTTTATTCTTTTCTCACACAAGAAAAAAATTGGAGGGCTGAAAAATCTACAACACTGCATAGAAAAGTAGTGAGTTAAAGAAGGTAAAAGTGTATTGAATTAATGTATTTTGTATTTTCGATTTTGAATCTTGAAATCTATTCAAGCTTTGTTTTGTTCATGCTTTCTCATAAAAGCAAAGCACACAACCACTCTTTTCTCACATGCCTGCAAATTTCATATTTTAGCCAAAAATGGGATGTTGAAAAATTTACAGCTTTGGACAGAGAAAGCAGTTAGTTAAACAAAGTAAGTGTATAGAAATTTAAAGTTTTGTATTTTCAAATTTGAAATGTTATTTGAAATCACACGCGAATAAGTGCTTATTCTCCAGCTAAGCTTGGCAATAGAAGTTGTATATTGTTTTTAACAACTTTCTTTTTTTGTTGTTTTATGATTTTCTTCCTTTGTTCAAAAACCAAAAGTTCTTCCTTCATATTATGTCAGTCCATCATCTGAGAAAATTTGGACCATACTTTCTACCTTTCAAAAATATATTGTTGCTCTTTAAATCCTATGGTTGTGTCTCTGTTCTTTAAATCAAAATATATGAGATCAGTTCAACAATTTTACAATCTTGTACAATTAAGTTCAATTAGTTTTTACAACCTTTTGCCTTCTGTTATTTTCTTCAATTAGTTCCTACACACAAGGATTATTAGCTCTACAATAATAAGAATTTGAATATTTGATTTACATTATTGTAAAGTATTTGATAACCCAAATTAGAAACTTCTTCACGGTGGTCATCACAGTGATCACATAGTTAGTGATTTTTATAAAGGGTTGATCCTTGTGATTCTTTTTATTATTGATAGAGATGGGATAGACACTAGGAGGTCTTTTTGGTTGATATATATAGATGGAAAGGTACTTTATGAGCATGTATAAGAGTTGGACCACCGGTAAAGTGGTGTCACTTAATTTCATTACTATTTACTGGAAAAAAAACATAGTCAGTGATTTAACTGAACATGAATATAAAATTGGTACTGTTGTGGATACAAATAATTGTATTGTAGTAGTATGAAAGTTTGAGGTACAGGATTATATGGTGGTTCATTCTTTTCCACAAAAGAAAAAATTGGAGGGCTGAAAAATCAGCAGTAGTGGATAGAAAAATAGTGAGCTAAAAAAGATAAAAGTGTATTGAATTAATGTATTTTGTATTTTTTTTTTATTTTAAATTTTGAAATCTGATTCAAATTTTGTTTTGTTCATGCTTTTCTCCTCCCAAAATCAAAGTACACAACCACTATTTTCTCATAGTCATGCATATTTCATAATTTTTAGTCAAAAATAGGATGTTAACAAATTTGCAGCTTTTGGACAGAGAGAGAAGTGAGTTAAACAAGGTAAATGTATTGAAATTTCAAATTCAAAAATGTTTATTTCATAATCGTGCTCCAGTTTACAATCCAATAAATATTAATATTTAATTATTTATAAAAATTTATAATTTTTTGAATTCTAAAATAATTTCTAACATTTTGTATTTTGCTTGTATTTTCATTAAGGAGGTTTATTCTTTTTTTAAATTTTTTCTTAATTACAAATATTAATATTTATTGTTGTTATAGGATGAAGCAGAGTTGTCAAAGTATCATAACCCTTTGAAATTTTGTATTTTTAAATTTGAAATGTCATTTGAATTTACACGCGGATAACTGTTTATTCTTTGGTGAAGCAGTTTATTCCTAGGGGTGTGGTTTTGGTTGAGAAAATGGAGAAATAAGAATGGGAGATGAACAGAGAAATAGAGGTGACAGAAAAATGAGTGAATGAAAGAGTGTGAAAGAGAAATTAACAAAAGCATGCAAAATAGATTTGTTGCATATTTGATTTCGTTTTGTACACTTATTATTATATTTTTACTATATCATTAAATCCTTTGAGAATTGTTGCGAGTGGAGAGTGGGAGACGGGAAAGATATTTTGTTTTGGAAAGATGTTTGGGTGGGCAATGAAGATCTGAAAAGTAAATTCCCAAGATTGTTCTTTGTGTGGTAATAAAGAAGGTAGTTTACCGTTTTGTGGGGGGTGGGTTAATGATAGATGGGAGTGGAAGTTAATTTGGAGGAGAGGTCTGTTTGATCGGGAAATATACCAGGAAGTCCAGCTGTTACAAGAAGTGGAAAGACCCTATCATGAATTTTGTAGATAGTCGAGTTTGGAAGGCTGGTAAGGATAGTGGTTTCTAGGTAAAATCTGTCTATACTCTTTTAAGAGGCCCTGTGGAGGGAAAAAGTGTGTTTGTCTTCCTCTAGAAGACTACTGCTTTGTCCTCAACACAAATTATCGCTTGGAGGGTGTTGATTTATTCGATTGCCACAAAAGCTAACTTGGAGAGGCGTGGGGTTTGGTGAATCTCGTGGGCAAAAGAGGGTTGTCTTTACAAGAGAGAAACCCAGAGCCACAGGTCAGATTCAGGATGAACGAGCATGGAAAGGTTCAGGTAGACCAGTCAGAGGTACTTGTGGCAGTGGGAGCACGGGTTGTGCTTCAGCTAAGGTTCCTAGACGATAGTGGGTTGGGAGAACCAGTATTCCAGCAGTTAAAACTTCTCCAGAAAAATTCTTGTTGAATATGGAGAGTGTTTGTTCTCAGGTTGTTTCAGGATCCGGCAGTTCCTATAAGTGGGAGTCGGTAGGAACAGAAAACGGGTCAGTGACTGATGTGTTGAAACTCAGGGGAGTTTTAACGAAGTCTTAAAAATGATTAAGAAGGCTGGTGGCAACTAGAGGTGGAACATTGAGTTCCGTCGACAGATTACAGGAAGTACATGTACACAGTTGAAGCGCAGGTGAACATTGTTTCGTGACTTTAAGTGGGAGATTGTTGAGTATGAAGTCAAGACCAATTAGGTTGAGCTGACAAGACACCATGTACACAGTTGAAGCGCAGGTGAACATTGTTCTGTGACTTCAAGTGGGAGATTGTTGGGTATGAAGCCAGGATCAATTGTGTTGGGTTGAGTAGACACCATGTTTTAGTGAGTGGGCTTAATCATTGTGTCCCTTTATTATCTCTTTTTATCTCTATTTAAAGAGATCATTGTACGTGTAATTGGTGTGCACCAGGATATAATGAAAACGTAATAGTTGCCCGTGTGGATGTAGGTTGCAGTTGGCGACCGAACCACGTTAAATCATATGTTGTTTATTTTCTGCAGTTGATTTGTGATTATGTGTGTTGTTTCCACGTGTATCATTGAGGACATGAAGAATAAATTTTTATGATAAGCTTCTTGCAAGATTGTTCTAATTCTCCCAATGTTGAGTAGAAAATGAATGAAGAAAATAAGAATAGAAAGAAAAATATAACTTAAAAGACCAAACATTATTATTTAAATCAATATATATAAAAAGAAATTGATTATTTTACTATCTTTTTAATAATGATTTTATATGAAGAACGGTTTAGTGTTCAAGATAATAATATCATTTATTTTCTTTAAATTTTAATACTACTTTAAAGAATTTATTACAAAATCAATATAAATAATATTAATATCAAATATTATTATATTACTTTTATTTAGATAGAAGGAAAAATATTACTATATATGCAATTTGAAGGAATAAAATCATATTTAAATCTTTCATAAACTTTTAAATGGTTGTTACTGTCCAGAGAAACTTTTGTCCTTGTTCATTTAATGTCATATGACATATTGTAAATATCCAATTTCATTCAGTTAATTAAAAATATATTTAATAAATTATTTAATTTTGTTTATGATTCTATCATTGATTTGTTGTACTCATTATTGGTGTTTACGTCTTTATTGTTTTAAAGATTTCTGCGTGACACCAGTCATACCATTATTTTTAATTAATGTCTCTTAAGTTTCTTTTGTTACGAAGTTAAAGATTTAAACGGATCTACGGGCTATAAATGTCTCAACTAGAAATTGATTGTCGTAAACAGACCGGAGACCGTCATAAAGAGACCGGAGAGGGCAGCAGATCTCTCTTATCAGATATGTTGATGCTTGGTTCTTTGATAAAGGTTTTCTCAAGATGGTGAAAGCTCGATGGCAGTCTTATACAGCGCAGGGGATTGCTTTCATAGTTTTTAAAGAAAAACTGAAATGCTTCAAGTCTGACCTGAAGACATGGGACAAGGAGGTATTCTACAGGATTTGGAGGATCTTGATAACCAAGATTGTAATGGGGAATTGGGGGAAAGAGGTAGACTGAAAAGAATGGAGTTGTAAGCTGCCTCGCAGAGAATGATAAGAGAATCGAGTCCCTCATAAGTCAGAAGGCTAGAGCAAACTGGTTTAAGTATGGAGACTCTTGCACTAGATTTTTCCATTCGTCTATGAGGTGGAGGAGGTTGAAGAACGAAGTGAAAGGTGTTGAGGTAGGGAGCCAATGGTGTGAGCAAACCGTCCACAGTGCGAACAGAGGCCAAGAAGTTGTTTGAATCTAGATTTTGTGCTACGAAGGATCTAGGGGTAAGGTTGGATGGTGTTGAGTTTCAGTCATTATCAGCTACGGGGAATGAGACCTTTGTAACCATGTTCTCTAAGGAGGAGATAAATGAGGCAGTGTGGCAGTGTGAAGGTTCAAAGAGCCAAGGTCCTGATGGGTTTAATTTCAACTTCATTAGGAAGAGCTGGGAGTTTATAAAAGAGGAGATAGTAGCATATATGGCCCTGTTTCACACGACGGGGTCTATCCCGAAAGGCTGCAATGCTTCGTTCATTGCACTTATCCCTAAGATCAAGGATCCATCTAAGCTAGAACAGTACAAACCCATCTCACTAGTAGGTGTCTTATACAAAATCATTGCAAAGAGGAGGAAGTTTGCATTCTCCAATTCGCGGATGACACCTTATTCTTCTGTGAAGATAAAATCAATAATGTGATAACATTGAAAGCCATCTTAAGGGGCTTTGAGTTTGCTTCAAGCATGAAGATTAACTTCCACAAATCTAAGCTGATTGGCATTAACATACAAAGTAATATTGTAGATTGTTTCACCAAGATCTTGAATTGCACTCAGATGGGGATACCTTTTAAGTATTTGGGTATAGAGGTGGGAGGGAACCCAAGGAGGAAACATTTCTGGGAACCTGTTCTCAATAAGCTTAAAGCACGACTCAGTATTTGGAAAGGGATGTTCTTATCTCTAGCAGGGAGAAACTGCCTTATTAACTCTGTTTTAACAGCTGTACCTTTGTATTATCTCTCGTTGTTCAGGGCTCCGGAGTCGGTATGTACAAGGATAGTCAGAATCCAAAGCAGATTTTGTGGGGTTGGGGGAAGGTCAACAAGCCAATATCATGGGTAAGTTGGAAAGACGTTTGCAAACCAAAGACAGACGAAGGGTTGGGTTGCAGAGATATTCGAAAGTTCAATCAAGCCTTGATTGCCAATGGAAATGGCGTTGCATATCACCGGAAAAAGGTAGGTGGAAGGAGGTGTTGGGGTCAAAGTATGATCTGGATTGTGATAACGGCTGTATAACTGTCAAAGACCAATATGGTGGTGGAGAGATCTAAACAAAACGTGCAAAGAGGGTGTAGGTAGAGGTGGTTTCAAGAAGAACTACGATAGGAACTCGGATGTGGAGACAAAGCAAAGTTCTAGGAGGAGGTGTGGGTTGGAAGTGAGAACCTTAAAACCATTTCCACATTTGTACTCTTTTTCCCTACACCAAGGCCAAAGCATAGGCGAAGTTGGAATGTGGTGTAACTGAGAGTGGAGGTGGATATTGAGGTGAGGCGTATTAGATTTGAGTGGGAGTCCCAATTGGAAGTTGACCTTAACTTGCTCCTCTCCAGGGTCACGCTAAAGAAGAATATTGAGGACATACAGGTGTGGGGGAAGGAGAATTTGGGATATTTTTTGTAAGCGCTGCCTACAAATGCCTAACCAAGCATAGTGCAGACCCGCAATCCAAAGTGTACAGATTTTTATGGAAAACAAAGGCTTTTCGGAACGTGTTAATGACAGCTTGGAGGGCGCTGAGGGGGAGAATGCCTACAAGACAGTGTTTGAGTAGAAGAGGGTGTTGATGAACTCAATGCTATGCCCACTGTGTCAGATAGAGGAGGAATCCAACCAGCACATTTTTCTACATTGCAAATATGCCCAACAGGTATGGTCCGAGTGCTTTAAGTGGGTAGGTACATCGACAGTCCAACATAACGACCTTAAGATGCACTTTCTGAATTTTTATTTGTTCCAAGCCACAAATAAACAAAATCTGGTTTGGAAAGGTGTTTGGGTGAATGTGATCAGAGGCATTGGGACCAACGAAATGTAATCGTATTCCGGCAAGGGGTAGTAGTTGTGGATGAGATTTTTCAGAAAGTTCAACTCAAATCTTGGCTCTGGTTGAAGCACAAGACTCATTCCTTTAATTACTCGTTTGCTGATTGGGTCCTTAACCCATTCATCTGTCTTAGAAGTGTTAAGTAACAGGCAGGCTGCTGTGTTCATCTCATGGATGATGCAGAGGCAGGAGTATGGTTTAATGCATAATAACCTTTGTTTTGGTGGTGAAGTGTGACGACTGCTGGTATAGTATGACAGAGGTGGTTTTTTGTGGTGATTTGTGCGAACGGCTAAGCTCTGTTGCTAGCTAGGATTGAGCTTATAAGCAAGGTTGGGCTGGTACTGTGTGATGGGTGTAGGAGTGGGAGTTGCTGGTATTTATGCATTCAAATGGTCACGTGCTTCTGGTGGAGTGGTTGGATGAAGGAGCCTGCATCATTTACAAAATTAGAGGATGTTTCTATGGATTGAAGAACAAATGGTCATGCTGATGTGGTTCTTTGGCTAGAGAGAACCAAACGCTTCTGAATGGTATTGCCAACTTGGTGGAGTCATATTACGGAGGGGCTACTGTTCAAAATGTGAAATAGATTTTGGACTTTGTGTTTGAATGCAATTTAATAAAATAAAAGACATATTGGTTAATGTAAGAAGTTATATATATATATATATATATATATATTATATATATATATATATATTTACATATTGATACCTAATGAAAATTTAATCTAATGGAAATTTGGAAAGAATAAAATTGGGTTCTATCTCAAGTTGTTCACCGTTAACCATTAAGAAATAATGTGAAAAGAAAGGAATTACAAGAGATAGATTAAGAAAAGGATTAAAGACACTACTCACATAAGTACCCTCATAAATAAAGGTAAGTGACTATCTCTATTATAATCGAATATGATGTGTGAGAATCTTAATTGAAAGATGATATTGTATGCATTATGTATACTAATATTATTATTGATATAATATTTATATATATTTTTAATTTTTTTATAATTTAAATATTATAATTTTATTTAATTAAATAAAAAAATAATTAAACTAAAATTACTTTTCTAATTTAATTCTAACAACGTAATAAATATTAAAATTATTTCAATTCCCTATGACCTTCTTTTATATTTTCATTTTTTTATTTTAGTTTGTTCATTGCTTTTAATTCCCATAAAAAACTATAAGAATTCAAATCCGTATGTAAAAATCCATATGTAATGTTCACTTACATATGCATTTACATTCGTAGGTAAAATCGGTATGTAACACTTACTTTAATACGAATCCGTATGTAATGCTCACTTTACTTACGGATTTGGATTTGTATTAAAAATCGGTATGTAACACTTACTTTACATATGGATTGGATTCGTATGTAAAATCCGTATGTAATGCTCACTTTCATACGGATATGCATTCGTTTGTAAAAGTCCATATGTATGCTCACTTTACATACAGATCTGGATCAGTATGTAAAACTCCGTATGTAATGCTGACTTTACATACGAATTTGGATCTGTATGTCAAATCCGTACGTAACGCTCAGTTTACATACGGATCTAGATCTGTGTAAAAATCCGTATGTAACGCTCACTTTACATACGGATAGATCCGTATGTAAAAATCTATATGTAATGCTAACTTTAATTACGGATCTGGATCCGTATGTAAAAATCTGTATCCGTATGTAAAAATCCATATGTAATGCTCACTTTACATATGCATTTGCATCCGTAGGTAAAATTCGGTATGTAACACTTACTTTAATACGGATCTGGATCTGTATGTAAAAAATCGGTATGTAACACTTACTTAACATATGGATTTGGATTCGTATGTAAAAATCCGTATGTAATGCTCACTTTTCATACGGATTTGGATCCGTTTGTAAAAGTTCGTATGTAATGCTCACTTTACATACGAATCTAGATCCGTATGTAATGCTGACTTTACATACGGATTTGGATTTGTATGTCAAAATCCGTATGTAACGCTCACTTTACATACGGATCTTGATTCGTATGTAAAATCCGTATGTAACACTCACTTTATATACGGATCTAGATCCGTATGTAACGCTCACTTTACATACGAATTTGGATTCGTATGTAATCCTAATATCAAATTCTTGTAGTGATTATAGATTTGTAATAGTATTTTTTTTTTTATAGATAAATGTGTTGTTCGATTTGTTTCGAACATAAGTTAATAGTAGTCTTCATGTTAGGGTTCAAAATTTGTAAACTCATGTTACGTTGTTCCTAATTATATGAGTTCTAAATATTAAATTGAATATGATGATCTAAAAACACATACATATGAGACTGAACACCAAACAACAAAACTATGATAATACAATATGTTCCTTTGTTTTGAAAATTTTATTATAAGAATAATAATAATAATTATTATTACTTAATATTATATATTTATTCTAAAATTATATAATAGTAAATTCTCAAATATATTGAAGATGGATGGAACAACTTTATAGGTTAAAAACTTTAAAGGAGGTGACAAGATTATCTCTGAAACACAAATCAACGAACCAAATAATGAAATTCTAGTGATTTTTCTTTTGTGAGAAATGATTATTTTAGATGATTATTTCTTACTTTATTGAAATTTAAAGAATGATTTACTTAAATTCATGTCTCACATTGTTGACACTTGAACAAGTTAAGTTTACTTTTAATGTTTATGATTTATTTAACTAATTTCTATTATATTTAATTTCTCTTATGCAAATATGATTTTTTATTATGTTTTAGTTTCTTTCATGCAAATATAATTGGTGCCTTTTTTTTAAATTCAAACTACTCTACTTTTTGTAAAATACTTAATTTTTAACTATTGTTCTTCCATGTAATTGATATTTTTATGTAATTTTCACTTCTTCTAGATTTTTTAAATTATTAATAATTTAGAACTTGTATTATGTTTTATAAATATCAAATTTAATATAAATCTAAATTATAATTTTTTAATAGTATAATATCAAACTATTTTACTTTGGGTAAAATACTTATTTTTTAATTATTTTTCCATGTTTTCTTAAATTTAAATTGTTTGTTGTTAGTTCAGGTGTGAGCATAGTGAGATGCCAAGTTTTATCTAAAACCAAAATATTATCTTTTAAATACAATAGGAGTTAACTAAAATTGATTAAACTTTAAAAAAAATGTGACTTAATTAAATCTAAGTGACAAATACTTAACAAACCACCATTTATCAAATTAGTAGAGACTTAATAAAAAATATTACAAAAAATTAATAGAAGAAAAAAAATAAATCTTTCATAAACTTTTAAATCATTGTTGACGGTCCAGAGAAACTTTTGTCGTTTACATTAAAGTGGTCATTTAGTGTCATCCAATTTCATTCAATTAATTAAAAATATAGTTAATAAATTATTTAATTTTGTTTATGGATCCAATTTCTTTTGAATATTCTTTTAGCTATCTATCGTTAGAAAATTATAAATGTGACTCATATGAAATAGATTTTGGACTTTGTGTTTGAATGCAATTTAATAAAATAAAAGACATATTGGTTAATGTAAGATGTTATATATATATATATATATATATATATTACATATTGATACCTAATGAAAATTTAATCTAATGGAAATTTGGAAATAAAATTGTGTTCTATCTCAAGTTGTTCACCGTTAACCATTAAGAAATAATGTGAAAGAAAGGAATTACAAGAGATAGATTAAGAAAAGGATTAAAGAAACTACTCACATAAGGACCCTCATAAATAAAAGTAAGTACCTATCTCTATTATAATCGAATATGATGTGTGAGAATCATAATTGAAAGATGATATTGTATGCATTATGTATACTAATATTATTATTGATACTAATATTATATATATTTTTTAATTTTTTATAATTAAATATTATAATTTCTTTAATTAAATAAAAAAATAATTAAACTCAAATTACTTTTCTAATTTAATTCTAACAACATAATAAATATTAAAATTATTTCAATTCCCTATGACCTTCTTTATATTTCATTTTTTATTATTTTAGTTTGTTCATTGCTTTTAATTCCCATAAAAATATAAGAATCCAAATCCGTATGTAAAAATTCATATGTAATGCTCACTTACATATGCATTTGCATCCGTAGGTAAAAATTGGTATGTGACACTTACTTTAATACGAATCCGTATGTAATGCTCACTTTACAGACGGATCTGGATTTGTATGTAAAAATCGGTATGTAACACTTACTTTACATATGGATTTGGATTCGTATGTAAAAATCCGTATGTAATGCTCACTTTTCATACGGATCTGCATTCGTTTGTAAAAGTCCATATGTAATGCTCACTTTACATACAGATTTGGATCCGTATGTAAAACTCCGTATGTAATGTTGACTTTACATACGAATTTGGATCTGTATGTCAAAATCCGTATGTAACGCTCAGTTTACATACGGATCTAGATCCGTGTGTAAAAATCCGTATGTAACGCTTACTTTACATACGGATAGATCCATATGTAAAAATCTGTATGTAATGCTAACTTTAATTACGGATCTGGATCCGTATGTAAAAATCTGTATCCGTATGTAAAAATCCATATGTAAAGCTCACTTTACATATGCATTTGCATCCGTAGGTAAAAATCGGTATGTAACACTTACTTTAATACGGATCTGGATCTGTATGTAAAAATCGGTATGTAACACTTACTTTAATACGGATATGGATCTGTATGTAAAAATCGGTATGTAACACTTACTTAACATATGGATTTGGATTGTATGTAAAAATCCGTAATGCTCACTTTTCATACGAATTTGGATCCGTTTGTAAAAGTTCGTATCTAATGCTCACTTTACATACGGATCTGGATCCGTATGTAAAATTCCATATGTATGCTGACTTTACATACAGATTTGGATTTGTATGTCAAAATCCGTATGTAACCCACTTACATATGGATCTTGATTCGTATGTAAAAATCCGTATGTAACACTCACTTTATATACGGATCTCGATCCGTATGTAAAAATCCGTATGTAACGTTACTTTATATATGGATTTAGATCCGTATGTAACGTTTACTTTATATACGGATTTAGATCGTATGTACGCTCACTTTACATACGGATCAAAATTCGTATGTAATCCAATATAAAATTTCTGTAGTGATTAAGATTTGTAATATATTTCTTTTTTATAGATAAATGTGTTGTTCGATTTGTTTCAAACATAAGTTAATAGTAGTCTTCATGTTAGGGTTCAAAATTTGTAAACTCATGTTACGTTGTTCCTAATTATAGTTCAAATATTAAATTGAATATGATGATCTAAACACATACATATTGATGACTGAACACCAAACAACAAAACTATGATAATACATGTTTTTTGAAAATTTTATTATAAGAATAATAATTATTATTATTACTTATTTATATATTTTGTTATACTTATTTTTTAATTATTTTTCTTCCATGCTTCTTAAATTTAAATTGTGTTTTTAGTTCAGGTAGCATAGTGAGATGTCAAATTTATCTAAAATACCAAAATATTATCTTTTTAAATACAATAGTTAACTAAAATTGATTAAACTTTAAAAAAAGTGACTTAATTAAATCTAAGTGACAAATACTTAACAAACCACCATTTATCAAATTAGTAGAGACTTAATAAAAATATTACAAAAAAATTAATAGAAGAAAAATAAAAATCTTTCATAAACTTTTAAATCATTGTGACGGTCAGAAACTTCTTTACATAAATGGTCATTTAGTGTCATCAATTCATTCATTAATAAAAATATATTAATAAATTATTTAATTTTTTTATGGATTTTCTGATTGATTATATATTGATGTTGCGTCTTTAATGTTTAAGATTGCTGCGTGACACCACTCATAGATTTTTTTAATTAATGTTTTTTTTTTTTTTGATTAAAGATTTAAACGGATCTATGCTATAAGCTATTATTCAGTTAATGTCAAATGTCGTTATTTTTTAATTTTAATTCACTTTCACTTCTAATGGGAATAAACATTTTTTTTACAGTTTTACTTTTTAGATTCAGTTTAATTGTATTAAAGAAAATATGATCATTTTTCATACTTAGTTTCGTAAACATACAATATGAATTCAAACTTAATATTCTCATAAATAATCTAAACTTGCATATCTATATATAGATTCTTCTTTTAAAATAATTTGTTATTACATTGAATCTGAGTTTCTTTGATAATTTGTTTATATATAATATTTTAAAAATCTATACATAATAATAACAGAAAGATTTCAAAAAAAATACTCTTGTAACATTATTATATTTGCAAGAGGATTTCAAAAGTAAACAACCTAAAAAATATTTTGGTAAAATTATAATTTGTAATTACTTTTGATTGAAATTGACTAAACACACAAAGATAAAGAGTATAAGATAAGAAAATCGAATTACATATCACAATGATCAATTCTTGAGTAACCAAAATTACAAAATAGCTAATTAATAAATTTTAAAAGTTTCTACAAAATTTTTTTGATTAAAGATTTTCTTCAACTATCCACCTTTTCTCATGTTTTCCAAGGAGCTCAAAAGATTGAGTGATTCTGTTGCAATTTTGTGTATCCACTTCTTGGAGGATACCCAAGGATAAGAGAAGACACTCACATGTCATCGCAAACTCATCAACTTTTGAGTACTCCATTTTTTTAGCTTTGATTCAATATCGTAAACTCATTGTCTTCTTTTTTTCAGGTTCTTATGGACACCAAGATCACTCTTTTTGAAAATCCATGCATCTCTTCCAACCATTAAACGCTTCAACACTGACCCAACATTGCATCTTTTTGTGTTTATCCATTGCATTGCATGCTTCTCCTTTTCTTGCACTCCATGCTCAATCTTTCTTTCTTCTTTCTCTCATCACACCCCTTGTACCTAATTTCTTGATTTCTGGCACCAGATTGTAATGGAATTTTGTATCAACCCATATTGCTTTGCGTAACCCTTCTTATCTTCAATTCACATACACCTTCACATTTTGAGGACATGAAGAATAAATTTTATGATCAGCTTTTGCAAATGGTTCTAATTCTCCCATTGTTGAGTAGAAAATGAATGAAGAAAATGAGAATAGAAAGAAAAATATGACTTAGAAGACCAAATATCATTATTTAAACTAATATATAAAAGGAAAGTATATTAAAATTTATTATTTTATTCTTTATATAGATTTTATATCAAGAAACGTTTAGTAATATCACTTATTTCTTTAAATTTTAATACTACTTTAAAGAATTTATTACAAATTCAATATAATTAATATTAATATAAAATTATTATATTATTTTTATTTAGATATACAAGTACACGATACTATATTATATATATATTTAAATAATATATATATATAAAAGGAAAGTGATAGTAAAATTTATTATTTTATTCTTTTTAATAAGATTTTATATCAAGAATTCAAGAACGGTTTAGTTTTTAAGATAATAATATCATTATTTTCTTTAAATTTAATACTGTTTTAAAGAATTTATTACAAATTCAATATAATTAATATTAATATAAAATATATTATATTATTTTTATTTAGATATATATAACGATACTACGTACATATATTTAAAGTAATATATATAAAAGGAAAGTGATAGTTATATTTATTATTTTATATCAAGAACCGTTTAGTTTTCAAGATAATAATATCACTTATTTTCTTTAAATTTAATACTACTTTAAAGAATTTATTGCAAATTCAATATATATTTTTTATTTAGATATACGTAACAGATACTACGATGAGTATATATTTAAATTAATCTAATGCTCACAACTTCATATAGTATATTTTTACTTTTTTTTATTTGAATATAGTGTTTTGATGTTATATTTGGGTAGACCTTTCACTGTTTTCACCATACAAACACGGTTTATAGCAAATTATTGTTTTTGTTATTCCAAATTAAAAGATTCTCAATCTTGCACTGTATTTATTCACTCCTTTGAGTTTGGAGGTTTACCGTTGTGGCCTTATTCAATGGACAACCAGTTCTTGACCCACAAACTGAGGTCACTTTTGTTATTACTCCAGATGTTTATCACCAAATTGCTACTAAAAATGAATGAGGGGAATTGGATTGATGACCAAAAGATAGAAAAGATGATTTAGGGTGTGCTTGGAAATATTTTTGGAAGCATTGTAAACGGAAAATTCCACTTCCAAAGGAGTAAATTTGTAAACGAAAACTTTTCTTGTCCTGCATTTCTCTCTATAACAAAAATTGAAGATTCAATCCCAGCAATGTTTTCAACATCGTAGTTGTCATTGAACAAGTTAAAGCACTACTTCGGTTGGGAAATTTCATCAAACAAGTTAAGGGCACAAATTTACTTAGTTGGGGATTTCATCAAACAAGTTATGGGCATGACATGAATTTTTAACGACAACACGAGAACTAACACTTGAAAGACCTACTTTCAGTTTTGAATGCAACCATGATTTCATGATTTAGATGTAAGCGAAAAAAGTAGTGGGGTTGGAACCTGCAAGCTTGGTGATGGAAGAAGACCAAGAATACATGACGTAGCCTGCAAGCTCGCAATCCACGTGAAGATAAAGCAATCCACTGTTCTTCTTTTCAGTTCATCGTGAAAGAATGAAGCTAGTGATTCGTGAATCAAATATTTTACTATCATATTCTTCACTTTCGAAGGGAAGCTGCTGCTGTGGGACTCATAGCACACGTTCTCATCTTTCATGTTTAAATTAACTCTGTCAAAAAAATTTAGATAATTATATTCCCATTTTTTCTTTAATAATGTTTTTTTTTATATTTATTTCTGTCAAATGATATTTTTGTCACCTATTTGTAGCTGACCAACTCTTTAAAAAGAGAAGCACAGAGTTAATTTAGTTAATTTAAAGTCAGACTTTTTAACTGTTTTTAATAAATTAAAATTTATATGTTATGAATTTTCACTTTTTGATAATAAATGTGAATTGTGTATTATTTTTAATTCAACAACTAAAATTTAAAGATAACAAATCTCTTGTTATAATTTTTTTCCAATTTTTATATAAATCTGTTAAGTGCCTACTCTAACCGATATTAAATATCTATTTTTAAAATATGATTTAAAAATGTTAATTAATATTTATGTATATCATAAAAAGATATTATTTAACAATTTATACTTCAAGGCGTTAATATTTATGCGTGTTTGAAAAATTATTATTCATAATTTATTGATTTCTTAAAACATTATTCAAAGTAATTTTTATAAAATTAATTAATTAATATATAATAAAATTTTCAACCACATAAATAAGATGGTGGATCTCATATTTATGTGTCTTCTTTAATTTCCATTTCTTTCATAATATTTTTCGATTCTCTGCGGAGAAGCTG
>NW_027174209.1:0-25551 GCF_000499845.2 Phaseolus vulgaris | reverse complement strand
CATCATGGGCATGTTTTAAGGAGTTCCAACAACTATGGGAGCTTTGAAAAAAAGGAAGAATGGAAAATACATAAACTTGAAGATAGGCGCCAACATGTGGCAATGCCTTATTCTCAAATTGTAAATCTTCCTACTTTTAGTGGTGTTGATGATGGTTATGTGTATTTAGATTGGGAAGCTAAGGTTGACCATATTTTTCATGTGTATAAGGTCCAAGATGACCAAAAACTTAGGATAGTTTCTTTACACTTTTTGGACTATGCCAAAGAATGGTGGCATCAAACTCTTAGGCACATTGGATATAACAAGAGACCTTCCGTGGTTTCTTGGCGTGATTTGTAATAGTGTATGCGCGTGAGGTTTGTTCCTCCTTCTAGGAAATAACACTTGTTGAAATTCCAAAGGCTTTCTTAAGGACATAGGACGGTAGATGAATAACCAATAAAGATTCCATGATCTGCTTTTTCATCAAACTTTCCCAGATTTTCTTTCCCATTATTCAGAACAAAACAGCTGCATCCAAACACTCTTAGGTGAAAATGTTTGGCTTCCTTCCATTGAAGAGTTCATAGGGAGTTTTCTTCAAGATTGGCCTTATTAGCACTCTATTCATCACATAACAAGAGGTTCTAACAGCATCAGCCCAAAAGTACTTGGGTAAGGGGATTCACTTAGCATGGTTCTTGCTAACTCTTCAAGAGATCTGTTCTTTCTTTCCACTACACCATTTTTTGAGGATTCTTGGTGCAGAGAAGTTGTTCACAGAATTTGCTGAATTTCTCATTTTGAAATTCCCTCCATGATCACTCCTTATAGAACCAATGTTGTTGTTTTTTGTGTTTTGTAACCTTCTAGCAAGCTTTTTGAAGGCAGAGAACATCACTCTTTGATTCCAAGAAGAGAGTCCATGTGTACCTAGAGAAATCATCCACAATAACAAGAGCATAATAGTTGCCACCAAGACTCATGGTTCTTGAAGGTCCAAACAAATCCATATGGAGCAGCTCAAGGGGTTTTAAAGATGAAACAACATTTTTAATTTTGAAGAATTTTTAACTTGTTTCCCCTTTTGACATGCTTCACATATGTGGTCCTTCTCAAACTTAAGCTTGGGCAACCCAATCACAAGATCTTTTGAGATTAATTTGTTTAAGTGATTCATGTGAATGTGAGCAATTCTTCTATGCCATAACCAAGATTCATCATGCTTAGAAAGAAGACAACCTATAGAACAAGGAGAAGAAATATCCAAGAGATAGACATTGTTGATTCTCTTACCAATCAACATTACCTCTTTTGAGTTAGGAAGGCAGATTTCACAAGAGTTTGTCTTGAAGATTACTTGATAGCCTTTGTCACATAGTTGGCTAATGCTAAGCAAGTTGTGCTTTAGTCCCTCTACATACAAGACATCATGAATGAGCAAGATACTCTTGTCTCCTATAGAGCCTCTTCCAAGAATTCTTCCTTTGTTGTTATCTCCATATGTTACATGGCCTTCTTGTTTGAAGGTGATGCTCACAAACTTTGATTTATCTCCTGTCTTTGAGCAGCCACTGTCCAGATACCACTTGCATGTTCTCCATCAAATTTCCCTACAAAGTAAAATTTCAAGTACAAAGATTTGGTCCCCTTTTAAATGTGGGTCCTTTTGATTTACATTCATCACTGGAACTCCAGAATCTTTAGGAATCCATTTCATAATGCCTTTAGGAACAAAATATTTCCTAATTTTACAGAATCTGACAAATGGCCTCTTTTCATGCAGTAGAAGCATGTAACAACCGGTTGTTTCGACAGAACAATGGTTGTTTTTCTGGCAGTTTGAAAATGACTTTGAAAACTTGTCTTGCTTGTTCTGTGGATTAAAACCTAATCCAGCTTTTCCAAAAACACAATTTTGAGATGCCAAGACATTCTCAAAGTTGGATTTACCCTTTGAAAGCTTATCCAAGTCTTTACAAGATAATGAACTTTCTTTTCAAGATTTTCACAATAAGAGAGTCACACTTGCAAGAAGAGTTTTTGTAAAGAATTTCAAGGTTTTCAAAATCTGTTTTTGAATTTTCTAATTCTTCTTCCAGTGATTTGACTCTGTTTTCAAGCCAGTTGTTCATTCCCTTCAACGGTTGTTCAAGAGAGCCAATCGGTTAGCTTCTTCATGTGTTTCTTGAAAAGCTTGAAGTAATTGACTGTAATTTTCAGCATTTGAAGAATTAGAGGAACTTACACTGCTTGAATCATCTTCCTTTTTGGCCATGAAGCATAGATTGAGACCTTTTTTATTCTGCCTCCTTTTTCTTCTTGTCTTTGATTTCTTTTTTCAGTGGTACTCTCATGAGTTGCTTTGAGTGTATCCCACATCTCCTTAGCAGATTCACATTTTGAGATCCTGAAAAATTCTTTAGAATCCAAAGCAGATGTTATTATATTTTTGGCACTGCAATCAAACTTGGCCTTTCACTTTCTTCATTAGTCCATTGGGACCAAGTTTTTTAATAAAAGATCCATTTTTTTAATCTTTGGAATGAAAGGGCCATTTTCAATTGCATCCCAAATCCCTTGATCAATGGATTCAACAAAGATTTTCATTCTAGCTTCCCAATACTTATAATTCAAACCAAGAACAAAGGTGGTTTGTTAATTGAAGCACCCTCCTCAAAAGGTAGTTTTCCAGCCATGAAAAAAGTTTTAGGATCAAACTTGAGTATTTTTCAAGTACCAAGCTCTTGATGCCAATTGTTAGAATATATGGCCTTAAACGAGAGGGGGGGTGAATTGTTTAAAGGGGGTTTTCGAAAACTTTTTCAGCTAGAACAAAATCCTTTGTATGAAACTCAATCAGAAATTCAGTTAGCCAAGATATAAAGCACAAAACAGCAAAGCAGAAAAAAAACAATCGGTTGTTTATACCATAAAGCAATAACAACTGAATTTAAATGAGTTTAAGGGAAGAAAGAGATACACAAACAGTTTATACTGGTTCACTCTTAAACCAAGAGCTACATCCAGTCCCCAGAAGCCACTGGGCAATCCACTAAGCAATCAATACAATTACACACAAAACCACCAAAGAAGTGACCTTGAACCTTCAAGAAACACACTTCCTTTGGCACAACACACACCAAGAATGTTGATCTTGACAACCTCAAGAGCACACAACACTCCTTGGCTACAACACCAAATTACAAAGAATTCAAACGAATTACACTTGTTTACAGAAAAAACTGAAATCAATACAGATGTAATATATTCCACTCTCTCTTGAGAAAACCAAAGCTGAAAAGTGAATGTTCAAAACTTGAAAGCAATCTCTCACAACTGAAAAACTCAAATCTGTTTTTCTTGTTTGTTATAAAACAAAAAAACTATTTATAGCTTTCAAAGATTGGTCAAAGCATTTAATACGAAGCGTATTCAGTTGAAAACATTTAAAGCACACTCAACTAACAAAACAGAATTCTGTTAGGATTTTCAAACAAACAATCATTGAAATCACGAATTGATTGAAACACGAAACAATCGATTGTTTTGGTTTGACAGCAAGTCAACCAACCAAAACAGTTTTCAACCTTTTCAAAAACACCTAAGAGTAAAACAATCGGTTGTTTCGACAAAACAACAGGTTGTTTTTCACTTAGTTTGAAAAACACTTTAATATTAAAAGATTTTAAAAACACTTTAGCTTTAGATTCAACAAAGAGTGGATTACACAAATAAACTACCCAATCCTATCCTAAACACACAGCAACTCCAGCCTTGCATCAAACACTTGGATTTAGATTCTTCAAGCCCTTTGATCACTCTTGATCAACACCTTTCTCATACAATAGAAGCAAGAAACAACTGATTGTTTCGTTTCAATCGGTTGTTTTTTTGTAATGGTTGAAAAAGGTTTTGAAAGGCCACTAATTTTCTTTTGCGGATTAAAACCAAGTCCAGATTTTCCAAAAAAACACAATTTTGAGATGAAAGTACGGTCTCTAAGTTGGATTTTCCTTTGGAGAGTTTATCCACAGTTTTCACAAGATACAAAACTTTCTTGGAAAAGATTCACAATTTTCATAAGAAATAGAATCATAATTGCAAGAAGAATTTTGATAAATCATTTCCTTGTTTTCAAAAACAGTTTTTGAATTGTTTAATTCTTCTTTCAAGATTTTGACTCTATTTTCCAACCAGTTGTTTTTACTTTTCAACTGATTGTTCAAAAGGGTCAACCTACAAGGTTCTTCATGAGTCTCCTTAAAAGCCTCAAGAAGTTGATAGTAATTTTCATCATTAATGGAAGAGTTTGTACGTATACTTGATGTAGATTCTGCCTTTGTCATCAGACACAGATTGGGTTTTGTAACTTTTGAAGATGAACCTGAAGAAGATATCTCATCATCTTGCCCAACAATTCCACTTGAACCTTCATGAGTGCTTTCAAGAGTTTCCCACATGTCCTTCGTTGAAATACACTTTGAAATTCTGAGAAACTCATTAGGATCAAGAGCAGATATTATGATATTTTTAGCAATGCAATCCAGATTTTCAAAGAACACAGTTTTAAGATGAAAGTATAGTCTCAAAGTTGGATTTCCCTTTGGAGAGTTTATCCACATTTTTCACAAGTTAAATTATTTTTTTTTGAAGAGATTCACAGTTTTCACAAGAAATAGAATCATAATTGCAAGAAGAATTTTGATAAATCATTCCCAAGTTTTCAAAATCAGTTTTTGAATTGTTTAATTCTTATGTTAGATTTGATGGCTACAACAAGAGAGGGGGGGGGGGGGGGGTTGAATTGTTTTCAAACTCTTTTCACAAATACTTGCCTTAGAATAAAACTTTTTCAATCAACCCAGAAAAGCAATTCAGAAAGCTAATCAAACAGAAACATAAGCAGAATTTTAATCGGTTAAAATAGCAGTTTAACTGGTTGTTTATGACAGCGGAAAAATACAAACAAATATAGAGAGAAGGGATAGAGAGAAATACACATAAAGATTATACTAGTTCACTCTATCACAGAGCTACATCCAGTCCTTAGTCAAACCACTGAGTTTTCACTATGCAACCAATCACAGATTACACAAATACCACACACAAATAGGTGACTTTGAATCCCACAAAGCCTACTCACCCTCCTTGCACACAACACACACCTCAAGCCAGAATCCCACTGACTTTACAGGATTTTACACAGTTATACAGAATATTATAACAATTACATGAACTTGAACAGGATTAGAAAACACCTGGTAAAACACAATACACCAGCACCCTATTGATCAGTTCTTGGAAAAGACAACAAAGCACAAAGCAATCTTGCTAAAAACTTGGTAGAAACCTTTTCACAAACAGTTTTATAATCTCTCAAATCAATCTCAACTCTGAGTATCAAAAGTTTTTGTTTCATCAATCTTTAAACGTTTGAATCAAAAACATATTTATAAACCTTGGAATGCTAACGTTAAAGCAAATCAGTTAAAAACAGATTTTCAAAAAACTGTTACAAGGACTTAACATTTAATCGGTTAAAACCACGATTTAATCGGTTGAATGCTCTTGTCAGTTATAAAACAGTTTTAAAACCTTCTTTGCTAGTTAAGTTACAAACAACTGATTATCTCGACACTTTAATCGGTTGTTTTTCCCTTTGCATGGAAAAACACTTTAATCATTAGAATAGTTTGAAATGAGCTTTGTCTGAGATTCAAAACTGATCTTTCAAAGATTCTAAACACCAAACCAAAATCTAAACCTAAAATATCACATAGCTTCAAGCTTCATTTGGATTTGACACATCAAAGCTTCCCATCTTCAACATCTTATTCCAAGATTTTGACTCTATTTACTTTTCAACTGATTGGTCAAAAGTGTTAGAATTAATGGCCTAAAAAGAGGGGGGTGAATTGTTTGTCAAAATATTTTCGCAAAGATTGGATAAGAATGAAGCTTTATCAACAATCACAAAAGAAGCAATCAAGGAAGACAAACAATCAAAGCAAATGAAACTGTTTGCAGAAAAACAATCGGTTGAATATTCGTTTTAACAAGTTGTTTATAACAGCAAAAACACAAATTCAAATCAAACAGTTTATAAAGAGTGTGTGTGGAGAGAGAGAGAGAGAGAGAGAGAGAGATTACACAGACAATTTTATATTGGTTCACTTAACCTTGAGCTACATCAAGTCCCTAGAACAACCACTGGTATTCCACTAGTAACCAATCACATATTACAACATAACACCACAAAGAGGTGAACTTGATACACAAGAACCATCACCCTTTTGCATTCACACAACCTTAGTCAGGACACCCTCTGACCTTACAGGTTTACACACTTCACAATTACAGAAAAAGAAACTATTACAAGGATCATAAAGGAACAAAATACACCTAGATTTATAGGAATCACAGAGCTCTTAAGATCAGACTTGAACCAATGCACAACTACTTAGCAATCTTGCAAAACTTTTGAATCAAATTTTTTCTCAATATCACTTTCTGTGTATTTTTTTTTTTTTTGAAATACAAAGAGAAACCATATTATAGCTCTTAAAACTAGCCGTTCTGGGCAGTCAATCATGAGCCAAAACAGTTTTAAATTCAAATGAAAACAAGTTTAATAGGTTTTTGAAAATCAATTATGAAATGTGACAATCAACCGGTTGAAATGTCGTTTAACTGGTTGAATTGGCTAGACAGTTAGTGCAACAAAGTCCAAAACAGTTTTGAAAACCTTTAGCCAAGCTAAGTGACAAACAACTGATTATATCGTGGTTTCAACTGGTGTTTTTCCTTTTGCTTAGAAAAACTTTTCTCTTTTAAAATAGATTGAACCAGCTTGTGCAAATGACTAGGAATGATCTTACAAGAATTCTAAACACCCTAGACTAACCTCTAACCAAAAGCAGCACACATCAACCTTCAACACAGATTTTGATCATCAAAGCTCCATGTTCTACAAAAAGGGTCAACCTACAAGCTTCTTCATGAGTCTCATTAAAAGCCTCAAGAAATTGATAGTAATTTTCATCATTAATGGAAGAGTTTGTACTTACACTTCTTGATGTAGATTTTGCCTTGTCATCAGAAACAGATTGGGTTTTGTAACTTCTGAAGATGAACCAGAAAAGATATGCCATCATCTTGCCAAACAATTCCACTTGAACCTTCATGAGTGCTTTCAAGAGTGTCCCACATGTCCTTCACTGAAACAGACTTTGAAACTCTGAGAAACTCATTAGAATAAAGAGCAGATATTATGACATTTTTAGCAATGCAATCCAAATTCCAAAAACACAGTTTTGAGATGAAAGTACAGTCTCTAAGTTGGATTTTCGTTTGGAGAGTTTATCCACAGTTTTCACAAGATACGAAAATTGTTTTGAAGAGGATTCACAGTTTTCACAAGAAATAGAATCACAATTGCAAAAGAATTTGAAAATCATTTCCAAGGTTTCAAAAACAGTTTTTGAATTATTTAATTCTTCTTCCAAGATTTTGACTCTATTTCCAACCAGTTGTTTATACTTTTCAACTGATTGTTCAAAAGGGTCAACCTACAAGCTTCTTCATGAGTCTCCTTAAAAGCCTCAAGAAGTTGATAGTAATTTTCATCATTAATGGAGGAGTTTGTACTTATACTGATGTAGATTCTGCCTTTGTCATCAGACACAGATTGGGTTTTGTAACTTCTGAAGATGAACCAGAAGAAGATATGTCATCATATTGCCAAACAATTCCACTTGAACCTTCATGAGTGCTTTCAAGAGTGTCCCATATGTCCATCGCTGAAGCACACTTTGAAACTTTGAGAAACTCATTAGAATCAAGAGCATATATTATGACATTTTTAGCAATGCAATCCAAATTTGTTTTGAAGAGATTCACAATTTTCAAAAGAAATAGAATCACAATTGCAAGGAGAGTTTTGATAAATCATTCCCAAGTTTTCAAAATCAGTTTTTGAATTGTTTAATTCTTATTCCAAGATTATGACTCTATTTACTTTTCAACTGATTGGTCAAAAGGGTCAACCTACAAGTTTCTTCATGAGTCTCCTTAAAAGCCTCAAGAAGTTGATAGTAACTTTCATCATTAATGGAAGAGTTTTTACTTACACTGCTTGATGTAGATTATGCCTTTGTCATCAGACACAGATTGGGTTTTGTTACTTCTGAAGATGAACCAGAAGAAGATATGTCATCATCTTGCCAAACAATTCCACTTGAACCTTCATGAGTGCTTTCAAGAGTGTCCCACATGTCCTTTGCTGAAACACACTTTGAAACCCTGAGAAAACTCATTAGAACTAAAGAGCAGATATTATGACATTTTTAGCAATGCAATCCAAATTTCCAAAAACACAGTTTTGAGATGAAAGTACAGTCTCAAAGTTGGATTTTCCTTTGGAAGTTTATCCATAGTTTTAACAAGATACAAAACTTTTTTGAAGAGATTCACAGTTTTCACAAGAAATAGAATCACAATTGCAAGAAGAATTTTGATAAATCATTCCCAAGTTTTCAAAATCAGTTTTTGAATTGTTTAATTCTTTTCCAAGATTTTGACTGTATTTACTTTTCAACTGATTGTTCAAAAGGGTCAACTTACATGCTTCTTCATGAGTCTCCTTAAAAGCCTCAAGAAGTTGATAGTAATTTTCATCATTAAAGGAAGAGTTTGTACTTACACTGCTTCATGTAGATTTTGCCTTTGTCATCAGGCACAGATTGAGTTTTGTAACCTCTGAAGATGAACCGAAAGAAGATATGTCATCATCTTGCCAAACAATTCCACTTGAACCTTCATAAGTGCTTTCAAGAGTGTCCCACATGTCCTTCGCTGAAACACACTTTGAAACTCTAAGAAACTCAATAGAATCAATAGTAGATATTATGACATTTTTAGCAATGCAATCAAGTTGAACCTTTTTACTTTCGCTCTTAGCCCATTTGGACCAAGGTTTTTCAAAAGAAACTTTATCTTTTTCACACATAGGCATAAAAGAATCATTTGTGATAGCATCCTAGATTTTTCTATCAATAGATTCAACAAAAAATTTCATTATGATCTTCCAAAGTTGATAGTTTTCACCACGGAATAGAGGTGGTCTATTTATAGAAGCACCTTCCCCAAAAGGTAACTTGTCAGCCATTTAAAATTTGAAAACAAGACTTGAGTAAAATTCAAGAACCTAGCTCTTGATTCCAATTGTTGGAATTACAGGCCTTTAAACAAGAGGGGGATGAATTGTTTATTGAAACATTTTCACAAATTCTGGGCAAGAATGAATTAATGCAGAATCACAGAAGAAGCAATAAGATAAGCCAATAAACAAAACTATTTAATTGATTATAGAAATCAATCGATTGTTTATGAATCAATCGATTTTTTTATCAGTCTTTGAGGAAACACAAATCAAACAGTTTTATAAGCAGTGAGAGATAGAGAGATTGAACACACAAGGATTATACTGGTTCACTCTTAACTTGGGATACATCCAGTCCCCAGAAACCCCTGGTATTCACTAAGCAATCAATACAAATTACACAACACAAGCACCAAATAGGTGATCTTGAACCCTTCAAGAACACTCCACTCTTTGAAACACAACCACTACAGGTCAGAACACCCTCTAACTGTAGACACCAGTTTCTCACACTTTACAAAATGATTTAAAGAACAATAAAAAATGGAAGGATCACACCTGATACAAAAATGAATATAGCATAACCTACTCACTTTTAACCAATGAAAGCTCTTAGCATCTTGCAATCTTTTGAAATCCTTGATATTTGTATATGATTTCTCTCATTAATTAGAGATAAAAACCAGTTATATAGCCTTAAAAAATACCATTTCAAATTATCAATCAGGGGCCAAAACAGATTTGAAAAAGAAAAACAATTTAACATATTTAACCATTTTGTTATGTTTTAAAAAAATCAATCGATTGAGAGTGCGAATCAATCGGTTGAAATGGCTTGGACTGTGAGGTCAACCAATTTCAGCTTTTTCAATTCCTTTCCAAAACTACCAAGTTTAAACAACCGATTGAAACGAAAAATCAACAGGTTGTTTTTTCACTTACTTTGAAAAACACTTTTTCATTAAAAGAACATGATTGATTTAGTTTTGGATCAAGCTAAGGTGGATTGAAAAATTCTAATCTACCTAGACCTCATGCCACAAGCAAGACCTAGTCTCAATCAACTTCACATATTGGAGACATCAAAGCTTCAAGTTGAACAAGAAGCACTTACATTGTTAGTCCAAAGTTAATAGAAGGGACCAACTTAAATACATTTTAAAAATATTAGACCAAATTGATTTTTTTAATAACCATATAGTAATTGAATATTGGACCTAAATGTAGGGACCAAAAAGTAATTAAACCAAAAAATATATGGTTACCTCTTAATGGAGACAAAACACAAATAAGGGAGAAAAATAAGGTGACTTGATATATGAAAGACTTAGTAAAACTTGATTAATGTTTACCATTATACAATATAGATGAAATGAGTATATGTTATACATGTATAAAATAACTACCCTCAGTGGGTATTTAAATCATATACCCTACCCTCAATGCATGCTCATTCACTGACTCGCCCCGCATAAGAATAAATTGTAGGCCTGCGGGCCAACCGCATAAGAATTTTTTTTTAAAAATTAAAATTCATTCATTATAAAAAAACTATTCCTATACTGAAAAAAAAAAATTTATGTTTTCAATTCATTTAATTAATAAAATTATAAACTCAGGTATGAGGGTTGTAGAAGGCTTGATTAAAAATAATTAAGTTTTGTTTTGCATCTATTTTTTTTCCTATATATGTAGTAATGTTTAAAAGTATGTTATCAAAGTTTTGTTACAAATATTTAATAAAGATGACTAATTTTTTAACTATCTTATGAAATCTCTTCTTTATATTGTTTTTATTAACAAATTTAAATATAAGACTTTACTTAAAACTAAATTCACTGTCACTTTAATATTAACTCCTTAGATGATTAAAATAAAAAATTCATATTTTTATTACATTAATTCAATATTTTAAAATAAAATAAATAAAGGTCAGACTGCAATAGTGGTGAATGGGGGTATGTTTTTTTTATAAAAAAATTAAATAATTATTTTCCTGTTTACGTGGACCAGCGAGCCAACCCACCCCGCCCTGCTGCTGGCCCACGTGGGCTGCAGGTTATGCAAGGCGGACCAAAACGGGTCAGCGGGCTAGTTAGTGAGCCCGCCCCACATTGTCACCCCTACTTAACACCTGATTTCATGAATTGAGGTTTGGAAACTATGGTGCTTAAATAGTTCAAGTGTATATATATGACTTATATAAATTTTCAAAAAATATCAGTAGGTATCATTATAACAATTTAAGCCAACATTCTTAAGAAAGTGAGATTTAGCCAAACTCAATCTTACATAACCAATTTATAGGTGAGGTTCCACTCGCTATATACTATAATTTGGTATTATGTTTAGTAGATATGAGCTTTTCAACATACCACTTCACACTAGAACTAGACATCTTAAGTGTGGGACTAGGAGAAACTGATAGCGGTGACACGATAGGCCCAAAAAATTGACTAAACTAAACCCTGAATGAATCTGCTACCATATTAGGAAAATGAGATTTAAACCTATTCATGTCACAAAATGGTTATAAGGTGATTTTGCACCCACTTACATATTATATTGACTTTATCTCTAATTGATGTAAACTTTTCAATAAGGAATATTCTTTGTTATATAAATTTATATGCAATATATTTGTGTGTGGGCATGTTTTTATATGTGTATGTGTATATTTGATGAAATGAATGCTGAGATGAAATATATTGATTTTGTTGTTATGAACGATGGAAGTTCTTTTATTAACATATTTATTTCAATAATAAACTTATCCTATGTTTACTTTTTTTATTTGAAACTTGTTAGGTCTAAAGTTTAACATGAAAGCAATAAATGATTTATGGGAATTAGGTTTTATGATTTTTTTAGAATGTATGTGTATAATACATTTAAGGTTATTTAAATGATTGATAATTTTGCATGAACCCTTTATTAGGTAAATAGTGCAAGTTGATAGTGGATATAGAAAGTAAATTTTATATATTTAATAGTAAAATAGGACTAAGTAAGAGCTCTAAGACTAAGCCATTGCCCCCAACTCATATCATGTTAATACCTATATAGTTGTTTTAAAAAGTAAAAGTGTATAATTGATATGAAGGCAAATATTTTATTTTTAATTACAAAGTTTATAAATAAAAGGTTAACCTATGCAAACTTCATTTCAGAAAAATCAATATCTCTCTAAAAGATTTTCTCTCTAACCTTACCTTTAAATTTCTGAAAGATTGTTCATCCTTTTCTAGATCAGAGTCCACCTTAGAAATCCTAGTGGGAATTTGTTAGAATATATGGCTTGAAACAAGACGGGGTGAATTTTTTCGCAAAGTTTTTGCAAAGATTAGTGTAGATTGAAAAGATCAATTAATTCAATCAATTGATTTACTTGTTCCATGCTTATTAAAAGATAACATTTTGTAATCAAAATTTAAGCCTGTTGTTTTTAGAAATCAATTGATTGTTTTATGCACAGAATAAAAAGAACAAAATATATCACAATTATCAAGTAGGGAAGATAGAAATCACATAAAGGAATTATACTAGTTCACTCTTAACCAAAAGCTACATCCATTCCTCAGTACACCACTGAGATTTATTAATGCAATCAAACCAGATTACAAAAAAACCAAGAGTATTGATCTTGAACCCTTCCTTAAGAACACACAACACTCTCAACAAAAACATAAGTTTCATAAACACTATCTGAAACTATTACAACAAAAACAATATTGAAGAATGAATTTAGAATACACGCGGCTTTACACCAATGAAGAACAAAAGAAAAGATAACCCAAAATCCTATTTTACACCAGTAACAATGATCCAAGATTCAAGAATGATTCTAAAGCTCTTTGATTTTCTCTCTTGGAAATTTTATTATGCAATCTCTTGTTTTTTTTAGTGATAAAAAAGTATATTTATATAGAATTAAAGATGGTTAAATCACTTTGATCATTTAATAAAATTGTTGAAATCATTTTAAGAAATAGTTTGAGAATCTAACAACATTTGTTAAAATTACTTAATTGATTCTTAAAGCAACTTATTGTTCCGCCGGTTGACCTGGGTCGTCTTTATGGTGGCTTGTCCCCACGAGCTAGAGCACCCTTCGTTCTGCCCTTGTCTACGAGTACTTGAAAAAGAAACAAAGGGGCGCCCTCGCGGCCGTTTGCACTCCGACGATCAAGTCAGCTAGCGAGAAACACCAAAGTGATTAGAGACTGTATGATTACTCAAATGACTGGAACTGGTTGCCCTAATTGCCTTGTGCCACAGCTGGGTGTGCCGTCAAGAACAACTAGGGTTTAGTGCTCTGTATAACTATGAAAGCGTACCTACTAGGGTTCTTCGTGCCCCTTATATAGGTGAAAACTAGGGTTACCTCTGCGTTGCTTGCTATTATCTAGGGTTCCTTGGAGAAGGTCCTTGCGCCGCTATCTTTAGGATCTTGGCGTATCCGCCCATGGACTTCCTATCTGGAGTGCAATGTATAACCTTGCGGCCACTTGGGCTTTAACTTAGCGTCGTATCTCTTGCGCTATGTTGACTATGTTGACTATACGGCGACTATGTTGACTTCTTGACCACCTACCTTTCTCTTGTCCATGTCATCACACCCGATGACCGGACCGGTACACAAGCCCCCAGTTTTGAGCTGATAACTTGTTTTCAGCAAAAAGACTAAGAAGTTCACTGTTCCATTTTCTTCTTCAATACATATAAATGTGCGCATGGTTTCGCTTTTATTGCTGTGTAATCATCTGATATAACTGACTAACTCTTTCTTTAAAGAAATCGACTTAGCGCCAACTGGTGCTTAGCTCTGTGAAAATCAATTAACTGGACAAACTATTAGTTATAACAATAACATTTAACGCAAATCACTTACTGGTCATCTTGCCTGATCTTAGTATCTGAATCTAGCTCGCCTGATCTGCCAGTGACAGCGCACTTCTATGTCATCGCCTCAAACTCTGCTAACTTAGTTCTCGTCGTGTACTTCTTCTTTCGAGCTTCAATCATAAAGCCGTGGGCTTCTTTGGATGCTATTTTCCTTTTTATCTGCTAAGGTGTCCTCTGGGGAGCGGCCTCATACCTTGAGCTATCAATTCTGCTCATTCTGGGAGGAAGCTGCTTTATCGGACCTCCCTCTGCCTTCCCTGAGCCTTTAATCTGAAACAACTTGTCTGAGTAGTGAGGTGTCTTTTGCGAACCTACTCAGCCCCTTGTGACTTCTTCACCCTGATAACTTATCTGTTGTCGATCACCTGACAACTTGGTTGATTTTTACTCAACCCAATTAACTTAGCATAAACTGATGCTTAATTTCCTGGAATCAACTTATCTTGAACAACGGTCAGTCTATAGCAATAACATTTGACACGAAATTACTTACTGAGCAATAAGGGCGTAGTCGATCTTAGTATCTGAAATCTCATTCGCCCGATCTGCCAAAACACAGCGTTTCTACGTTATCGCCCAAAACTTCGCTGATCTGGCTCTGCACTGAGGACTTTCGAACTTGCCTTAATTTGCTTACGCAAAGAGGTCTGGTATTCTGTTCTTGCTAGCGAATAGGTCTGTATCTGTTCTGGCTTGCACCCGCTCTAGGCGAGGAGAATTTTTCATAACTATTTAACTCACCTCAGCTTCGCTCGACGGCGAGGAGGATTTAACTGATAACTATTAACTGACCTCAGCTTCGCTCGAGGGCGAGGAGGATTTTCTCTGGTGCTCAACTTGCCCAGGGCTACCTTTTCCCTGGATGCACTGAGGACCTTTAATCTCATCTTGCCTCAATTTGCTTAAGCAAAGAGGTCTTTTAATCTCATCTTGCCTGAACTCACTAGAGGGTGAGGAGGACTTTCTCTGGTGCACCTTTAATCTTTATCTTGCCTGAACTCACTGAGGGTGAGGAGGACTTTCTCTGGTGCACCTTTAATCTTATCTTGCCTGAATTCACTCGAGGGTGAGGAGGACTTTCTCTGGCGCATCTTTAATCTTATCTTGCCTGAACTCCACTCGAGGGTGAGGAGGACTTTCTCTGGTGCACCTTTAATCTTATCTTGCCTGAACTCACTCGAGGGTGAGGAGGACTTTCTCTGGTGCACCTTTAATCTTATCTTGCCTGAACTCACTCGAGGGTGAGGAGGACTTTCTCTGGTACACCTTTAATCTTATCTTGCCTGAACTCACTCGAGGGTGAGGAGGACTTTCTCTGGTATCGGGGGTAGCTATTCATACTTGAGGGGGGGCGTCCCGAAGGAATCCCTTAACCCCTGCTCAAGGACTAGGCGCCCGGATTTTAACTCATACTGGACATACCTGTCATCTTGCTCTGAACTCTCGCCTATACTCGTTCTTGGCGAGTAGGACTTCTTAATCTGTTCTAGCCTATACTCGTTCTTGGCGAGTAGGACTTCTTAATCTGTTCTCGCCTATACTCGTTCTTGGCGAGTAGGACTTAAAACTTAACTTTCACCTCCGATTGCCAGGTGGCGACAAGGACTTAAACTTTATACTAGTGCCTCCGATCGCCGAGTGGCGATGAGGACTCAAAAAACTTAACCTTTGCCTCCGATCGCCAAGCGGCGATGAGGACTTAAAACTTAACTTCCACCTCCGATCGCCAACTGGCGATGAGGGCTTAAAACTTTATACTTTTGCCTCCGATCGCCAAGTGGCGATGAGGTCTTAAAACTTTATACTTTAAAACTTTGGACTGAATGCATGCGATCTGAATCTGCCCCAAATTACACAAGGACGACAAAGTCTTCTCTTCGAAAACTTAAAATGACAAACATGCAAACTCAATAACTGGGAAACTTTGATAAATTGGATATTAACTTATGATGAACATACATGTTATCTGATTGATTATCTGGCTGCAACGCCTACTTCTGGCGATACTTTGTTCTAGTGATACCTGTTCTTGGCATCGCTATCTCGGCGACGCCTTGTCTTGGCAGTGCCTTGTTTTGGCGACGCCATCTTGGTTTTCTTCTTTGATCTTTGATTTTACATGGAAGGGAGAAACTAAGGAAAATGTATCTTAATCTTTTCTCGCCTACACCCGCTCACGGCGAGGAAGGTCTTTTTAAACTCTTCTCGCCTACACTTGCTTACGGCGAGGAGGACTAAAAAACTTCACACTTGTGCCTCCGATCGCCATATGGCGATGAGGAGTTAAAACATTATGCTTTAAAACCTTGTACTGAATGCATGCCATAATCTTTAAACTGTTGCCTTAAATCTCATAAAAGCGATAAGGTCTTTTTTCTGAAAACTTAAAACGGTAAGCATGTGAACTTAAATAACTTGGAAACTTTGATAAAACTGTTTTAACTGAAACTACTTCTTAAAGAGTGCCCCTTGAAAAACTGCTTTAACTGAAACTACTTCTAATTATTACCTTGGCGATTTGGTCTTGTGTCTCGCCGTCTAAAGTTTTCCCCAGCTTAAACGTCTTGCCGTTGATCTTCTTCTCAAGCCACTCCTCGACTGGTTGAGGCCTTTTCTCGTTGGTTAACTCCAACGGTAGACTTTAGCCCTTCTATCTCCGTCTGTTCAAAGGCTCGAACCACAACGGTGGCGAGCTGCGATCAAAGGTGCCCATGTCCAGATTGTCTCTGAGCCAAGGGTCAGTGCACATGAGTCGTAATGTACCTGTTAGAGGAGTTGTCCTGTGGCTTGACTTTTCACCGATAGGCTTTGTCGTCCAACTTCTATGACCTGCATGGTGTAAAGTTTGATGTTGTACTGCCTTTACCGTCGAGCTACAGTAGGACTAATTTGTCATTCTCAACACGGTTCTGCAAATTTGTCAAAGTTTGATATTTTTTGCATGTTGTAGATCGTGAACTAGTACACAGGTAAGTTCCCAGGAAGAGAGGTGGGTCACCAACGGACATGCTTAAATACCAAGTCTTTCCTCGCCAGAACTTTCCTAGACATGTACTTTTTCACTACTATGCTCTATGACCAGCAACAAGAATAACTTCTCTACTGTGAGAGATCATGATCATGATAACAATATCACAACAAATTTAAATGATAATTAATTGTTCACGTCATCTTCAGAATAACATGAAAAAAATAATAATCATTTATCTTTGGGAATAACATTACAACAGATAAAATATTTATTTATCTTTTATCTCCAGAATAATATCACAATATCTTCATAATAATATCACAACAGATAAAATATCTTTTTATCTTTTTTCTCCAGCATAATATCACAACAGATAAAATATCTTTTTATCTCTTATCTCCAGCATGGTATCACAACAGATAAAATATCCTTTTATCTCTTATCTCCAAAATAAATATTCAACAAATAAAATATTTATTTATCTTTTATCTCCAAAATAATATCTACAACATGATAATATTTTATCTTTAGAATAATATATTTCTTTATCTTCTATCTCTAGAATAATATCTCAACAGATAAAATATTTCTTTATCTTTTATCTCGAGAATAATATATTTCTTTATCTTTTATCTTTAGAATAATATCACAACAGATAAAATATTTCTTTATCTTTTATCTCTAGAACAATATATTTCTTTATCTTTTATCTCTAGAATAATCTCACAACAGATAAAATATTTCTTTATCTTTCATCTCTAGAACAATATCACAACAAACAAAATATTTCTTTATCTTTTATCTCTAGATTATTTTATCTTTGGAATAATATCGCAACAGATAAAATATTTCATTATCTTTTATCTTCATAATAATATCATAACAATATAATATCACAACAAATAAAATATTTCTTTATCTTTTATTTCCAGAATAATATCACAACAAATAAAATATTTCTTTATCTTTTATTTCCAGAATTATCACAACAAATAAAATATTTATTTATCTTTTATCTCTAGAATAATATCACAACAAACAAAATATTTCTTTATCTTTTATCTCTAGATTATCTTTTATCTTTTGAATAATATCGCAACAGATAAAATATTCCATTATCTTTTATCTTCATAATAATATCATAACAAATATAATATCACAACAAATAAAATATTTCTTTATCTTTTATCTTCATAATAATATCATAACAAATATAATATCACAACAAATAAAATATTTCTTTATCTTTTATCTATAATAATATCACAACAAATAAAATATTTCTTTATCTTTTATCTCTAGATTATCTTTTATCTTTGGAATAATATCGCAACAGATAAATATTCCATTATCTTTTATCTTCATAATAATATCATAACAAATATAATATCACAACAAATAAAATATTTCTTTATTTTTATCTATAATAATATCACCAAATATAATATCACAACAAATATAATATCAACAAATAAAATATTTTTTTATCTTTTATCTATATAATATCACAACAAATATAATATCACAACAAATAAAATATTTCTTTATTTTATCTCTAGAATAATATCACAATAGATAAAATATCTTTTTTATTTTTGTTACCTTTTCTGGGCTGACCAACATCTGAGTTGAGCTCACGACTCACCTCTTGTGCCCAATCACCGACGACCTCCCCCGAACCCTTGGGTCGAGTTGACGGGCTCTCCTGCATGGTACTCATGCCCCTGTCTTACCTGGCACTAGGTAACCATTTACTCACGGGGCGCCTATACTCGAGTGGTTGCACTGACACCGAGCTAGGTTGACTTTACCTCTGTTCTGCTTAAACAAATCAACAAACAGATCAATTCCACAGAGCGCCTATGCTCGTACTTATACCGAGCTAGGTCAACTTATCATGTGCCAATTCAGATAAATCAACAAAGTTAAATGCATCATCTTCCAAGAAAAAATTTATCACACATTGTTCAAAGAGAAAGCATTAGGCACGAATATTGTTCCGTCGGTTGACCGGGACGTCTTCGTGCGCGACCTCAACCGTCAGCTAGGGACTCCTCCCACTGATTGCCTGTGGATTCCTGCAAAAAAGAGGACAAAGAGGCGCCCTAGCGGCCGTTTGCACTCCGACGCGTCCGGTTGACCGAGACGTCTTCGTGCGCGACCTCAACGTCAGCTAGGGACTCCCACTGATTGCCTGTGGATTCCTGCAAAAAAAGAGGACAAAGAGGCGCCCTAGCGGCCGTTTGCACTCCGACGCTCAAGTCAGCCAGCAAGAAACACCAAAACTGTTCACCTCCGTCTCTAAGCACCGCATGTGGCACTCTGAAGGTGGTAAGAAATAACTGTGTATTGTGTAGGCAAAAATATTCCTCAGTCCCTTGTCCGTAACCTTGAAGCACGAGCAAGCAACTAGAAAGTTCTGGTAAATTTGCCAAAAGTTCGAACCCTCTTTCCACATTCTCCGCGCTATTTAAACTACCCAAGCATTAAAGCGCCTTTAATTACAAATGTAACGCACTCAATCAGCGTAGTTAATTAGAAAACGTAGCGCATTTAAGACGTTGAAACGCTTGGGAGCCATTATAGTACCTGAATGCTCGAAAGGGAAACTGCATTGAATGACTTTAATTACCTGGCACCTGACTAAAGGGTGTTTCCATTCTGACATGGCTGTTGTACACGTGGAGGGCCTCACGACGCCGTGACCCCATCTGGGGCGTTTCTACCCATCTGGGGACGTTTCTACGCGTGAGTCCTCCTGCTCGGGAGTGCTACTGTGCTAGGGGTGACTTTTTGGGTGCCAACTCATGCCCCAATCATCTAGTCACTTACTCTGAGAGCGTATCTACCTTCCTCTCGTACCCTGCGCCCGGTTACCCTGGGCGTGACCTTCCTCTCGGGTCGTATCTGTCCCAAAGGCGTCGCTGGGGCGGCAGGGGTACTTCACGAGTCAGGCTGCCCTACACTGATGCTATCACTATGGCCTTGAAGCCACCTTTTCCTTCTCCTTATCACTGCCCCCGGGTTATCGGGACCTGAGGCCTTCCCACGGCGTCGCTCCCTCCATGGTCTTTCCTACCCATGGGTATCGGGGAACCACACGGTGATTGCCTTGCTTTAGTACTGTTTGATCTGGCGACGCCCTGGTTGGGCGACGCCATCACCTAGGCGACGCCTTGTCTTGGCGACGCTTCCTCTTGGCGATGCTGGCACTTGGCGTCTCTCCACCTAGGCGACGCCTTGCGTTGACTTTGACTCTCCAGTCGTTGACTTTGACCTTGACTTAATCAACGCCCGGATACGGGACGGTACACAAGCCCTGTTTTATATCGGCCCCACGGTGGGCGCCAAATGTTCCGTCCGGTTGACCGGGACGTCTTCGTCCGCGACCTCAACCGTCAGCTAGGGACTCCTCCCACTGATTGCCTGTGGATTCCTGCAAAAAAGAGGACAAAGAGGTGCCCTAGCGGTCGTTTGCACTCCGACGCTCAAGTCAGCCAGCAAGAAACACCAAAACTATTCACCTCTGTCTCTGAGCACCGCGTGTGGCACTCTGAAGGTGGTAAAAATAACTGTGTATTGTGTCTGTGTTCTCTCTCTCAGGCAAAAATATTCCCCAGTCCCTTGTCCGTAACCTTGAAGCGCGAGCAAGCAACTAGAAAGTTCTGGTAAATTTGCCAAAAGTTCGAACCCGCTTTCCAACATTCTCCGCGCTATTTAAACTACCCAAGCATTAAAGCGCCTTAAAGCGCCTTTAATTACAAATGCAACGCACTCAATCAGCGTAGTTAATTAGAAAACGTAGCGCATTTAAGACGTTGAAACGCTTGGGAGCCATTATAGTACCTAAATGCTAGAAAGGGAAACTGCATTGAATGACTTTAATTACCTGGCACCTGACTAAAGGGTGTTTCCATTCTGACATGGTTGTTGTACACGTGGAGGGCCTCACGACGCCGTGACCCCATCTGGGGGCGTTTCTGCCCATCTGGGGACGTTTCTACGCGTGAGTCCTCCTGCTCGGGAGTGCTACTGTGCTAGGGGTGACTTTTTGGGTGCCAACTCATGCCCCCAATCATCTAGTCACTTACTCTGAGAGCGTATCTGCCTTCCTCTCGTACCCTGCGCCCGGTTACCCTGGGCGTGACCTTCCTCTCGGGTCGTATCTGTCCCAAAGGCGTCTCTGGGGCGGCAGGGGTACTTCACGAGTCAGGCTGCCCTACACTGATGTTATCACTATGGCCTTGAAGCCACCTTTTCCTTCTCCTTATCACTGCCCCGGGTTATCGGGACCTGAGGCCTTCCCACGGCGTCGCTCCCTCCATGGTCTTTCCTACCCATGGGTATCGGGGAACCACACGGTGATTGCCTTGCTTTAGTACTGTTTGATCTGGCGACGCCCTGGTTGGGCGACGCCTTCACCTAGGCGACGCCTTGTCTTGGCGACGCTTCCTCTTGGCGATGCTGGCACTTGGCGTCTCTCCACCTAGGCGACGCCTGCGTTGACTTTGACTCTCCAGTCGTTGACTTTGACCTTGACTTAGTCAACGCCCGGATACGGGACGGTACACAAGCCCCCCAGTCTTAAGCCGAAGACTTGTCTTCAGCGCAAAGACTAAAGCCTCGCCCACGTGTCCACGTTCCTGATGACGTGTCATTCCCTGCTGACTCAACAATTCTTCGAATTACTGACGTGACACTTTCTGAACCACAGGGGTGTTCTTAATGGCTGATTGGACATCCTCTGAAGCGGGAAAAATAATGCCCTTTGGGGCTACGCTTAATCGCGTGCCACGTGGTTCATCGTCGGTCATCTTTAAGAACCTCTTGCGCTCCCCTTGAGCGCTTAATCCTGCAACACGTGGTATCATCACACGGTCATCATTTGTTGTCCCTCGCGCTTCTCGTAACGTTTAAGTTACCCAAACCCCGCGCTTGCAACCACTGTTACATCCACTTTCTCTGCCCTTCTCACTGTTCATCTTTTCTGAATCCCTTCTCTCGCGACCCCTGTTCATTCGTGCTTCCGCTCTCCACGCCCTTCAGCCCCCAAAGGTACGGTTTTTTCCCTCCTTGATGATTCTCTTCACTGTATGAACTGCCTGGGACTGTCCATATTACGCATTTCTTTGGATATCGTTTGTATGCTTCTTGTTCCTCTCGTTCCCCTTCGCTCTCGTGTGGGTAGGGCGCTCCTAGGATTCTTCCATTTTTTCCCCTTTTCTTCTCCCAACCCCTTTTCTCTGAACCCTTTCTTTTTCTTTTGATCTTCAGCTTTGGCATGATGGCGAAAACTAAGACCGCCGCGCCTCCCCCGCTCCCTAAGTCTTATTATAAGGGCGAATACGACTGGGCTCCCGACGACTTCTCGACGAATGCTCCCTCCTAAACTCTGTTGAGGACGTGGAGGCTCACAGGGGGGACCCTGCGCTTTATAATTTCAACGCCTTTCATAAAAATCACGACTCCCAAGTCCTGGTATGCTGGGTGCGACCTGGGATGCCCGTTTGTGCGGACTCAAGAGATACTGGGGGAAGCCCCTTCTTCTTCCTTTATCAAATGGCTCAAGAGAGTGGGCCTGCGTCTGCCCCTTACTTCTTTCGAGAAAGAGCTGCTTACAGAGATAAACACCGCTCCGCCCAGCTCCACCCCAACAGCTGGGCTTTCGTGAGGGGGTTCAGATTTCTGCGGCTATCTAGGTGTCCCCTCTTCTGTAGACGTTTTTCTTCACTTTTTCGAGGTAAAGAAACAGGGGAAGAGCCTATGGATGAGCTTTTCTGGCATCGCCGGGCGCATCATCCTTACGCTCTTCCAAAATTCGTTCAAAGGATGGAAAGGGAAATTCTTCAAGTACGTGCGACCAAGCGCGATCCTACCATCCTAGAGGGCTTTCCCCTATACTGGACGGATAAGCCCATAACCATGAAGGCCCTGGCTTTGGATGAGCTTACCCCTCGACCGGGACGTGTGCAAAGCCTTGGCGGGACTGGGGGTAGTCTTCGATACCGCCAAACTCATCGCGAACGAATTCAACGCCCATGGGCTTTCTACCTACTTTGGTATCTGCCCTTGATTGTTTATGATGCATTAGCTGTTGTGGTTATCTGCGTGTGTTTGGCCATAGAATTTCCCTTCTGCTTCATCTGAACCAACCTTTACTCTACTATTTTTCGCTGCTGCAGGTTCAGTGATGACTTCCTCGAGGCGGCTTGCTCTTGCCAAATTTTTGAAGAAGGCAAAATCTACCAAAGAAGGTGGGGACGTCGTCGCCTCTGACGTGCCCACCGTCGCTTCCCTGCCGATTCCTCCACCGTCTGCTTCTCCTCCTCCATTGCTGCGGTTCCATTAGCCATGGCGTCGACCCCTGCCTCAGCGCGCCCTAACAAAGGGAAAAGGGTGTTGATAGTAGATTCTGACAGCGAAGACTCGGGTACTGCCCTGGTTTCCCATAAGAGGAGGGCTACGGGTCTCCCTGCCTCACCCCCGCGCCCCCCGGCGATGGGAACTCTCTCAGGGACGATCCTCCTAGTGCCACCTCACCGCCACCTCCACCAGCCCACGAGGAGCAAGAGGAAAGGATTGACTCGGTTCCCCGCCTTCGCCGTTGCCGCATCGTGACGCAGCTGAGGCCTCGGGCTCCGCCCCTCCTGTATCAGTCCCTGGCTCGACTTCTGCAAACCCCGGATTCCTCGCTCCATTCATAGGGAGTTGACGCAGGGCTTCACCGAAGGAATGTCGCCGACTGATCCTCAAAAGGGGGGAGGCATGCCTTATTATATGGGGGCCTTCCTGGCGGTGGCAATCAAGTGGCGCACTCAGGCTCGAAATGCTATCAAAGGGAGGGAGGCTCTCCGCAAGCTGAGACAAGAGGTGGTGGCGTTGAAGGAGGAGAAGCAAAACTGGGGACTCAAGGAGGAAGCTTCCCAATCTCTGCTAAAACTGGCCCATGAGGGCAGGGAGGGAGCTGAGGCGTACGCGCGAGAACTGGAACAGGCGCATGCCGCTCAACTAGCCCAGCTCACCTCCTATCAAATCCAAAACATTGGCCTCCAGGAGGCGGCTCTTACATCCGAGGTGCAGCGAAGAAAACTTGATGAGTTGGATGCTGCTTGGAGGCAGAAGCTAGGTGAGAGAGAGGACGCCTTGGCTGCGAAGGTTGAAGTTGAGCCTTCTCCAAGCCGAGGCTAGCAAGCTCCGCGTGGAGAAGAATTCCTGGAGAAGCAATTGACATCCAAGGATTCCAGGATTACGGAACTAGAGGGGGAGGTCCAAGAACTGACTGGGGAGATGGCGGGGGCGTTTGAGGAGGGCTTCCAAGAGGCTCTGACCCAGGCGTCCTGCGAGAACCCGGCATCAATATTTCGAACTGCGACCCCACACACCATGTCGTCGACGGGAAGGTCGTGCCCATGGACTTGGATGACTGAACCGCTGTCTCTCACCCGCCACCTTACCTTCAAGCTTAATTCCTTTATACTTTACCTTTGCTTTTGACTTCTCTGTTAACTTGTAATTCTTTGAACCATCCGTACTCTTGTTACAAATCTGGGTGTTCGTATGATTGCTTTTGTGCCTTCGCGATAAAATATGCCTTTGTGTTTCATTTCTTTGCCTTCGCGCGCTTCGGTTTTTTGTTTGTTTGCCTGTTTCTTTCACTTCGTTGGGGCCTTGTATGCCCGGGAAAGGTCGCGTGCCAACCCTCACGCCCATGGAGAGGCTCACCTAGTGACGCCGTATCGTCCACGGGGTGTCTCTAACACCGAAACGGTTCTTTCCTTGATCCTTAGCCCCGGCGCCCACGCCTAAGGAGAGGCCTGCTACAGCAGCGCCGTATCGTCCCCGGGTGTCTAAAACGTCGAGTGCTTTGGGGGGGGTCGTTCCCTCTATGGTCTTTCCTTCCCATAGGTATCGGGGAACACCCTGCCAGCAATTCGCTGGCGTTTGGCGGTCTTATCTCCCTCCACAGTCTTTCCTACCCGTGGGTATCGGGGAGATGACGCCAGCAACTAACTCTCCCCTTCAAATTCGTCTCCCTCCACAGTCTTTCCTACCTGTGGGTATCGGGGAGGCGACCCTGCTGATATATGGGTTGGCGACGCCCGCGACGTCTCATGCTGGCGTCGTCCTTTATGTCATTCCAGACGACGCCTCGGGCGTCTCATGCTAGTCGCCTTGGGCGTCGTCCCTAACTTGACATTGACTTTGACCTTGGGCTCGGTCGATGCCTGGGGGCAGCGAAGAGCTCGAGGCCCCTCCCGCATCTTCCACGAGGCGCTCCCTGTATAGCTGATGAGACGTTCAGTCATTCAACTTGATCCACGTGGCGCTTTCTGTATGGCTGATGGGACATCCAGTCATTCGATTTGGTCCTGACTCCTACTGTGCCCCTGATCCCCTTTCGACGGCGCATCGTACCATCAGGTATTCTATTGATACGACGTGTTCTGAGCTTAACCAGGGTGCCAGGGCAACCCTTCCATCTGCTGCCACGTGGCTCGATCGTGCGGTGCATCCATTCGCGTCGTTTGGC
>NW_027174208.1:0-25750 GCF_000499845.2 Phaseolus vulgaris | reverse complement strand
ACCTTCAGAGTGCCACTCACGGTGCTCCGATACGGAGGTGCATAGTTTTTGGTGTTTCTGCTGGCTGACTTGAGCGTCGGAGGGCAAACGGTCGCTAGGGCGCCTTTTGTCCTTCTTAGCAGGAATCCACAGGTAACCAGTGGGAAGGAGTCCCTAGCTGACGGGTGAGGCTGCGCACAAAGACGTCCCGGGTCAACCGGCCGGAACACCCTTAGATTGTAAAAGAAGTATTAAACATATCAAACTACAAATTGAAACATGAAATGGTTTTTCAAAGGTATCATAAATTTTTGAATCAATTAATAGACCTTAGATCGTAAAAATATATTAAACATATGAAAACACAATTTTAACACATGAAATTGTTTTTCAAAGATATTCATAAGTGTTTCAATCAATTAATAGACGAAGATTGTAAAAGAAATATGAAACATATCAAAACACAATTTTAAGACATGAAATTGGTCTTCAAGGATATCATAAGTGTTTTCAATCAATTAATAGCGAAAAGAACAAGTTGCAAACATTTAGTTAAGTAATACGCTTGTTTTCAATAGTTAAGATACTTTTAAGCTATTATTATACAGAACATTCACTTTCTTATACTTTTCTAGGTTATAAACCTTAGATTGTAAATGAAAGAAGTATTAAACATATCAAAATACAATTTTAACACATGAAATTGTTTCTTAAAGATATCATAAGTGTTTCTATCATTTAATAGACCTTAGATTGTAAAAGAAGTATTAAACATATCAAAATACACTTTTAACACATGAAATGGTTTTTCTAAGGTGTCACAAGTGTTTGAATCAATTAATAGACCTTAGATTTTAAAAAATATATTAAACATATGAAAACACAATTTTAACACATGAAATTATTTTTCAAAGATATTCATAAGTGTTTCAATCAAATAATAGACTAAGATTTTAAAAGAAATGTTTAACATATGAAACACAAGTTTAACACATGAAATTGTTTTTCAAAGATATTCATAAGTGTTTCAATCAATTAATTGATTAAGATTGTAAAAGAAATATTAAACATATCAAAACAAATTTTAACACATGAAATTAGTTTTCAAAGATATCATCAGTGTTTTCAAATCAATTAATAGCGAAAAGAACAAGTTGCAAACATTTAGTTAAGTAATACGCTTGTTTTCAATAGTAAAGTTACTTTTAAACTATTATTAAAAAGAACATTCACTTTCTATAGTTCCAAGGATATAAAACTTAGATTATAACGAAAGAAGTATTAAACATATCTAAACACATGAAATTGGTTTTCAAAGATATCATCAGTGTTTCAATCAAATAATCGCGAAAAGAACAAGTTGCAAACATTTTGTTAAGTAATACACTTGTTTTCAATAGTTAAGATACTTTTAAACTATTATTATACAGAACATTCACTTTCTTATATTTCTAGGTATAAAACATTAGATGGTAAATGAAAGAAGTATTAAACATATCAAACACAATTTTAACACATAAAATTGTTTCTCAAAGATATCATAAGTCTTTCAATCAATTAATAGACCTTAGTTTGTAAAAGAAGTATTAAACATATCTAAATACAATTTGAACATATGAAATGATTTTTCAAAGGTATCATAAGTGTTCGAATCAATTAATAGACCTTAGATTGTAAAAAATATATTAAACATATGAAAACACAATTTTTAACACATGAATTTTTTTTTTCAAAGATATTTACAAGTGTTTCAATCAATTAATACACGAAGATTGTAACAGAAATATTAAACATATCAAAACACAATTTTAACACAAGAAATTGCTTTTCAAAGATTTCATAAGGGTTTTCCATCAATTAATAGTGAAAAGAACAAGTTGCAAACATTTAGTTAAGTAATACACTTGTTTTCAATAGTTAAGATACTTTTAAACTATTATTATACAGAACATTCACTTTCTTATAGTTTCCTAGGGTATAAAAACCTTAAATTGTAAATGAAAGAAGTATTTAACATATCAAAACACAATTTTAACACATGAAATTGTTTCTCAAAGATATCATAAGTGTTTGAATCAATTAATAAACCTTAGATTGTAAAAGAAGTATTTAACATATCAAAATACAATTTGAACACATGAAATAGTTTTTGAAAGGTATCATAAGTATTTGAATCAATTAATAGACCTTACATTGTAAAGGAAATATTAAACATATCAAAACACAATTTTAACACATGAAATTGCTTTTCAAAGATATCATAAGTGTTTTTAATCAATTAATTGCGAAAAGAACAAGTTGCAAACATTTAGTTAAGTAATACGCTTAGTTAAGATAGTTTAAACTATTTTTATATAGTACATTCACTTTTTTATAGTTTCCTAGGTTATAAAACCTTAGATTGTAAATGAAAGAAGTATTAAACATATCAAAACACTATTTTAATGAATGAAATTGTTTTTCAAAGATATCATAATTGTTTCTATCAACTAATAGACCTTAGATTGTAAAAGAAGTATTAAACATACAAAAATACAATTTGAACACATGAAATGGTTTTTCAAAGGTATCATAAGTGTTTGAATCAATTAATAGACCTTAGATTGTAAAAATATATTAAACATATGGAACACAATTTTAACACATGAAATTGTTATTCAAAGATATTGATAAGTGTTTCAATCAATTAATAGACTAAGATTGTAAAAGAAATATGAAACATATCAACACACAATTTTAACACATGAAATTGGTTTTCAAAGATATCATAAGTGTTTTCAATGAATTAATAGAGAAAGGAACAAGTTGCAAACATTTAGTTAAGTAATACGCTTGTTTTCAATAGTTAAGATACTTTTAAATTATATTATACAGAACATTCACTTTCTTGTAGTTTCCTAGGTTATAAACCTTACATTGTAAACGAAAGAAGTATTAAAAATATCAAAACAGATTTTTAACACATGAAATTGTTTTTCAAAGATATCATAAGTGTTTCAATCAATTAAATAGCCCTTAGATTGTAAAAGAAGTATTAAACATATCAAAATACAATTTGAACACATGAAATGTTTTTTAAAAGGTATCATAAGTGTTTGAATCAATTAATAGACGTTAGATTGTAAAAAATATATTAAACATATGAAACACAATTTTAACACAAGAAATTGTTTTTCAAAGATATTCATAAGTGTGTCAATCAATTAATAGACCTTAGATTGTAAAAGAAGTATTAAACATATCAAAATACAATTTGAACACATGAAATGGTTTTTGAAAGGTATCATAAGTATTTGAATCAATTAATAGACCTTAGATTGTAAAAAATATATTAAACATCTGAAAACACAATTTTAACACATGAAATTTTTTTTCAAAGATATTCATAAGTGTTTCAAACAATTAATAGACTAAGATTGTAAAAGAAATATTAAACATCTCAAAACACAATTTAACACATGAAATTGGTTTTCAAAGATATCAAAGTCTTTGCAATCAATTAATAGCGAAAAGAACAAGTTGCAAACTTTTAGTTAAGAAATACGCTTCTTTTCAAAAGTTAAGATACTTTTAGACTTTTATTATACAGAACATTCACTTTCTTATAGTTTCATAGGTTATAAAACCTTACATTGTAAATCAAAGAAGTATTAAACATGTCAAACACAATTTTAACACGAGAAATTGTTATTCTAAGATATCATTAGTGTTTCAATCAATTAATGGACCTTAGATTGTAAAAGAAGTATTCAACATATCAAAATACAAATTGAACACATGAAATGGTATTTCAAAGGTATCATAACTATTTGAATCAATTAATAGACCTTAGATTGTAAAAATTATATTAAACATATGAAAACAAAATTTTAAAACATGAAATTGTTTTTCAAAGATATTCAAAAGTGTTTGAATCAACTAATAGACAAAGATTGTAAAAGAAATCTTAAACATATCAAAACACAATTTGAACACATGAAATTGGTTTTCAAAGAGATCATAAGTGTTTTCAATGAATTAATAGCGAAAAGAACAAGAAGCAAACATTTAGTTAGGTAATACGCTTGTTTTCAATAGTTAAGATACTTTTAAAGTATTACTATACAGATATTCACTTTTTTATAGTTTTCTAGGTTATAAAACCTTCGATTGTAAACGAAGAAGTATTAAACATATCAAAACCAATTAACGAATGAAATTGTTTTTCAAAGATATCATAGTGTTCAATCAATTAATAACCTAGATGTAAAAGAATATAACATATCAAATACAATTGAACACATGAAATGGTTTTTCAAAGGTATCATAAGTGTTTGAATCAAGTAATAGACCTTAGATTGTAAAAGAAATATTAAACATATCAAAACACAATTTTAACACATGAAATTGGTTTTCAAAGATATCATAAGTGTTGTCAATCAATTAATAGCGAAAAGAACAAGTTGCAAACATTTAGTTAAGTAATATACTTGTTTTCAATAGTTAAGATACTTTTAAACTATTATTATACAGAACATTCACTTTCTTATAGTTTGCTAGGTATATACCTTAGATGTAAATGAAGAATATTAAACATATCAAAACACAATTTACCACATGAAATTGTTTTCCAGATATCATAAGTATTTCAATAACTATAGACCTTATATGTAAAAGAATTAAACTATCAAATACCAATTTGAACACAGGAAAGGTTTTCCAAAGGTACCATATGTGTTTGAATCAATTAATAGACCTTAGATTGTAAAAAATATATTAAACATATGAAAACACAATTTTAACACATGAAATTGTTTTTGAAATATATTCAAAAGTGTTTCAATCAATTAATAGCCTAAGATTGTAAAAGAAATATTAAACATATCAAAACAGAATTTTAACATATGAAATTGGTTTTGAAAGATATCATAATTGTTTTTGTACCGACCAGGTCATCAGGCGTGATGACGTGTCTTGCACGTGCTCGAGTGGGGCGTGCTCAATGGGACACGTAGGCTAGAAAAGATGAATGGCTCGGAAGTATGCATAATCGTCGATCGGTGGATTGGTGTTCTCCGATCTCTAGTGTGCGTAACCGGCGGTCACCAGAAGTTGCGTCGCAGTCGCCGATCGGTGGATTGGTGTTCTCCGATCTCTAGTGTGCGTAACCGGCGGTCACCAGAGTTGCGTCGCAGCCGCCAATCGGTGGATTGGTGTTCTCCAATCTCTAGTGTGCGTAACCGGCGGTCACCAGAGTTGCGTCACAGTCGCCGTATGAGAATGCTAGGAGATCGGGTGGTTTACACACCGCCACAAGGAGCACGTCGCCGTGTCTCCCAGCGAACTTAGTTAAGGCTGTTGAAGGCTCAGAAGGGTAATTCCAAAGCGTGTAAGTTCAGTAAGACGATGGTGGCACCAGCTTGCGGATGAAAGTCGAGTGGGGTGGGGGGAAACACCTTGCTCATCAGCGACAGGATTCCCAGAGTGGACATTTGTTGGTGGCAAGGTTTCCCCAGCTAGAACATGCATGGCGTAGCAGTAAGGAGGGTGCCATTCGCGATGAGCGATATCACAGAGATGATGCACTTTGTTGCATCCGATACTCGCCTTGTCGGGTGGTGTTTCACAGCGCATTACGTGTTGGGTTGCTCCTTGAGTTGAGATTAGCTGCGGCTGGTTACTCACAAAGAATGACGTTGAGTTGCCCCCAGTCCAGATGATGTCACGTGTAGGGCTGAGAGCCACCTGTTGTCCCAGCCCAGATGGCGACAGTGCAGGGTGGACGCGAGCCACGCGTCCAAAGCATAACGGCCTGGAGAGAGAAAAACCAGCTAAAGGTACCTTAACAGAATCTGCAGAGGTATGTTTTTCATTACGGCTGATACTGCTAAGGTTGTGTGCCTACAGTACGGTCCTACAGAGCATATTCTCTCTTAGTTTTTGGGGTGTTCTTGTCACTAACTTGAGCGTCGGAGCGCCACCGGCCGCAGAGGCGCCACCGTGTGTTTTCAGGTTCTCAGAGGTTATCTGTGGAGTGGATTGGAGGCACGTGGTGTCAGCTTGTGAGGAAGATTGTTACGAGGCAACGTTCTTGCGTTAAGTCAACCGGCAGGATCAGTTTTCAATCAATTATAGCGAAAGAACAAGTTGCAAACATTTAGTTAAGTAATTCGCTTCTTTTCATAGTTAAGATACTTTGAAACTATTATTATACAGAACATTCACTTCTTATATTTCCTAGGTTATAAACCTTATATTGTAAATGAAAGAAGTATAACATATCAAACACAATTTTAAACATGAAATTCTTTCTTAAGATATCTAAGTGTTTCAATCCATTAATTGCGAAAAAAAAAAGTTGCAAACATTTAGTTAAGTAATACGCTTGTTTTCATAGTTAGATACTTTTCACTATTATTATACAGAATATTCACGATCTTGTACTTTCCTAGGTTATAACATTAGATTGTAAATGAAAGAAGTATAACATATCAAGATACAATTTTAACACATGAAATATTTCTCAAAGATATCATAAGTGTTTTAATCAATTAATAGACCTTAGATTGTAAAAGAAGTATTAACATATCAAAATACAATTTTACACATGAATAGTTTTTCAAAGGTATCATAAGTGTTTGAATCAATTACTAGACCTTAGATTGTAAAAAATATATTAAACATATGAAAATACAATTTTAACATGAAATTGGTTTCAAAGATATCATAAGTCTTTTCAATCATTAATAGCGAAAAGAACAAGTTGCAAACATTTAGTTAAGTAATACGCTTGTTTTTAATAGTTCAGATACTTTTAAGCTATTATTATCAAACATCCACTTTCTTTACTTTCCTAGGTTATAAAACCTTAGATTGTAAATGATAGAGTATTAAACAATCAAAACACAATTTAACACATGAATTGTTTCAAAGATACACAAGTGTTTAATCAATTAATAGACCTTAGATTAAAAGAAGTATAAAATAAAATACAATTGACACATGAAATGGTTTCAAGGTATCATAAGTGTTGAATCAATTAATAGACCTTAGATTGTAAAAAATATATTAAACATATGAAACACAATTTGAACACATGAAATGGTTTTTCAAAGATATCATAAGTGTTTGAATCAATTAATAGACCTTAGATTGTAAAAGAAATATTAAGCATATCAAAACACAATTTAATACATGAAATTGGTTTTCAAAGATATCAGAAGTGTTTTCAATCAATTAAAAGCGAAAAGAACAAGAAGCAAACATTTAGTTAAGTAATACGCTTGTTTTCAATAGTTAAGATACTTTTAAACTATTATTATACAGAGCATTCACTTTTTTATAGTTTCCTAGGTTATAAAACCTTAGATTGTAAATGAAAGAAGTATTAAACATATCAAAACACAATTTTAACGAATGAAATTGTTTTTGAAAGATATCATAAGTGTTTTTATCAACTAATAGACCTTAGATTGTAAAAGAAGTATTAAACATACCAAATTAGAATTTGAACACATGAAATGGTTTTGCAAAGGTATCATAATGTTTTGAATCAATTAATAGACCTTAGATTGTAAAAATATATTAACATATGAAAACACATTTTAAACATGAAATTGTTTTTTCAAGATATTCATAAGTGTTTCAATCATTAATAGACTAAATTGTAAAGAAATATTAAATATCAAACACATTTAACACATGAATTGCTTTTCAAAGATATCATAAGTGTTTTAATCAATTAAAGAAAAGAACAAGTTGCAATTAGTTAAGTAATACGCTTGTTTTCAATAGTTAAGATACTTTTAAACTATTATTATACAGAACATTCACTTTCTTATAGTTTCCTGGTTATAAACCTTAGATTGTAAATGAAGAAGTATTAAACATGTCAAACACAATTTACAAAAATTTTTTTTTTCAAAGATATCTTAGTGTTTGAATCAATTAATGGACCTTAGATTGTTAAAGAAGAATTCAACATATCAAAATACAAATTAAACACATGAAATGGTTTTTCAAAGGTATCATAAGTGTTTGAATCAATTAATAGACGTTAGATTGTAAAAATATATTAAACATATGAAAACACAATTTTAACACATGATATTGTTTTTCAAAGATATTCATAAGTGTTTCAATCAATTAATAGACCTTAGATTGTAAAAGAAGTTTTAACGTATGAAAATACAATTTGAACACATGAATTGGTTTTTCAAAGTTATCATAAGAATTTTAATCAATTAATAGACCTTAGATTGTAAAAATATATTAAACATATGAAACACAATTTTAACACCTGAAATTGTTTTTCAAAGATATTCATAAGTGTTTCAATGAATTAATAGACTAAGATTGTAAAAGAATATTAAACATATCAAAACACAATTTTAACACATGAAATTGGTTTTCAAAGATATCAAAGTCTGTTCAATCAATTAATCGCGAAAAGAACAAGTTGCAAACATTTAGTTAAGTAATACGCTTCTTTTCAATACCTAAGATACTTTTAATCTATTATTATACAGAACATTCACTATCTTATAGTTTCCTAGGTTATAAACCTTAGATTGTAAATGAAAGAATTATTAAACATATCAAAAAATATTTAACACAAGAAATTTTTTTTCAAAGATTTGATTAGTGTTTCAATCAATAATGGACCTTAGATAGTAAATGAAGTATTCAACATATCAAAATACAAATTGAACACATGAAATGGTTTTTCAAGGTATCATAAGTGTTTGAATCAATTAATAGACCTTAGATTGTAAAAATTATATTAAATATATCAAAACACAATTTTAACACATGAAATTGGTTTTCAAAGAGATCATAAGTGTCTTCAATCAATTATTAGCGAAAGAACAAGTTCCAAACATTTAGTTAAGTAATACCCTTCTTTTCAGTAGTTAAGATACTTCTAAACTATTATTATACAGAACATTCACTTTCTTATAGTTTCCTAGGTTGTAAAACCTAGATTGTAAATGAAAGAAGTATTAAACATATCAAACACAATTCTAACACATAAAATTGTTTTTCAAAGATATCATAAGTGTTTCAATCAATTAATGGACCTTAGCTTGTCAATAAGTATTAAACTATCAAAATACAATTTGAACACATGAAATGTTATTTCAAGGGTATCATAACTGTTTCAATCAAGTAATAGACCTTAGATGTAAATAAGTATTAACATATCAAAATAAAATTTCAACACATGAAATGTTTTTTCAAAGGTATCATAAGTGTTTGAATCAATTAATAAATCTTAGATTGTAAAAAATATATTAAACATATGAAAACACAATTTAACACATGAAGTTGTTTTTCAAAGATATTCATAAGTGTTTCAATTAATTAATAGACTAAGATTGGAAAAGAAATATGAAACATCTCAAAACACAATTTTAACACACGAAATTGGTTTTCAAGATATAATAATTGTTTTCAATAAATTAATAGCGAAAAGAACAAGTTGCAAACATTTAGTTATGTAATATGCTTGTTTTCAATAGTTAAGATACTTTTAAACTATTATTATACAAAATATTTACTTTCTTATGGTTTCCTAGGTTATAAAACCTTAGATTGTAAATGAAAGAAGTATTAAACATATCAAAACACAATTTTAACACGTAAAATTGTTTTTCAAAGATATCATAGTGTTTCAATCTATTAATAGACCTTATATTGTAAATAAGTATTAAAGATATCAAATACAATTTGAACACATGAAATGGTGTTTGAAAGGTATCATAAGTATTTGAATCAATTAATAGACCTTAGATTGTAAAAAATATATTAACATATGACAACACAATTTTAACACCTGAAATTGTTTTTCAAAGATATTCATAAGTGTTTCAATCAATTAATAGTCTAAGATTGTAAAAGAAATTTTAAACATATCAAAACACAATTTTAACACATGAAATTGGTTTTCAAGATATCATAAGTGTTTTCAATCATTAATAGCGAAAAGAACAGTTGCAAACATTTAGTTAAGTAATACGCTTGTTTTCAATAGTTAAGATAGTTTTAAACTATTATTATACAAAACATTCACTTTTTTATAGTTTCCTAGGTTATAAAACCTAAGATTGTAAATGAAGGAAGTATTAAACATATCAAAAAACAATTTTAACACAAGAAATTGTTTTTCAAGATATGATTAGTGTTTTAATCAATTAATGTACCTTAGATAGTAAAAGAAGTATTCAACATATCAAAATACAAATTGAACACATGAAAAGGTTTTTCAAAGGTATCATAAGTGTTTGAATCAATTAATAGACCTTAGATTGTAAAATTATATTAAACATATGAAAACAAATTTTCACATGAAATTGTTTTTCAAGATATTCAAAGTGTCTGATCCTATAGACTTGATTGTAAAGAAATCTTAATATATGAAACCATTTTAAGACATGAAATTGGTTTTCAAGTATCATAAGTGTTTTCATCAATTATAGAGAAACACAAGTTGCTTATACGACATTCAGTTTTATAGTTTCTAGGTTATAGACTTAGATTGTAAATGAAGGAGTATTAACATATCAAAACCACATTTTAACATGAAATTGTTTTTCCAAGATTCATAAGAGTTTCAATCAATTAATAGCATTAGCTTGTAAATAAGTATTAACATATCAAAATACATTTGAACACATGGAAATGTTTTTCAAGGGTATCATAACTGTTTCAGTAAGTAATAGACCTTACATGTAAATAGTATTAAACTATCAATATTCAATTTCAACACATGAAATTTTTTTTCAAGGTATATAAGTCTTTGAATCAAATTAATAAATCTTAGATTGTAAAAATATATTTTGCTTATGAAAACCAATTTTAACACATGAAGTTGTTTTTCAAGATATTCAAAAGTGTTTTCAATCAATTAATGGATAAGATTGTAAAAGAAATATTAACATATCAAAACACAATTTTAACACATGGAATTGGTTTTCAAAGATATTATTAGTGTTTTCAATCAATTAATAGAGAAAAGAACAAGTTGCAACTTTTAACTATTATTATAGAGAACATTCACTTTCTTATGTTTCCTAGGTTATAAAACCATAGATTGTAAATGAAGAAGTATTAAACATATCAAAACACATTTTAACACATGAAATTGTTTTTCAAAGATATCATAAGTGTTTCAATCAATTCATAGACTTACATTGTAAAGAAGTGATGTTATTCCAATAGCAAAGAAGAGAATGATTCTTGACCTTCTTAGGATCAACTTGATTTGGATAATAGTTAGGCACTTTTTCTTAGATTGGATCATGTTCTAAGTCAAGAACTCACCAAAACTAGACCAATCCAAACTCATATGGAGTTCCAATTATAGTCAATTGAACCGATTAATTGGAGAAGAAGCAGATTGCGCGGTATAGATTGAAAAGAAAACAATGAACCGAACAATGAATTAAAAGCAAGAAAACTGAAAAAGAGTGCTGGAAAATAAATGTTAAGCAAAGAAAGGCTAGACAAAAGGAAAACTAGATGTTTGACAAACTCAAGATTATGAACAAAAGACAAGCAAGAAAATTAAGAACTCAATGAGATAGTAGGCACACAAAGAATACTTAAGGAAAAGCACTAGAGTAGATGAAGAAAACAAAAATTAGCTACTGGAATTTTTTATTTTTTTTTATGTAAACTGTGCTTGATGTTCACTGATTTAACTGGATGTATAGAGGAACTGGATTATGAATTTAACCACAGAAACTTCAAGATGTTAACTCAATAATGGCACTAGAATCACTTAAAACAGTAAGCCAATTAATTGAGATAAATTTTTCAAAATCGCTGCCAGATTACCGTATTCTTTTCGGCAGAATGTACACTTTTTTTATTTTATTTTCATTTTTGTGTACTTTGAATTTTGAGTATTCTTTTTTCTACTCTTTTCTAACACTTTGAATATCACAATCCAGATTTCAAATTTTCCAGTGAGTAATCATTTCAATAAGGAAAACAGTAAGCACGTTTTCAGAACAGAGGATCCTAATAGGAATGAAAAACAGAATTTATTGAACTAGCAAGACATAATGGAAATTGATGTATAGGAACTTGTATAGGTCTAGATACAAGTATGAACTCAATTCTAACAGAAATGCACAAAGGATCATATCAATTCAGAAATTATATGCTAAAGCAGAACAATAAATCAAACAAAGTACTACTAGAAGTGATGACAATTATGGAAAAACAAGACTAGACAAACTTGTATGGATTCAAAAAGGAATACTCAACATATGATAGGCAAAAGAATTAAAACAGCAAGCAAACTCAATAAGCCTAAAACAGAACCATAAATTGCAAGAAATTAAAGAGTTCTTGAATAAAGTGCTACACAACTCAACAATTAAACAAGAACACACTTAAACTCTTGATACCACATGATGTGATTCCAATAGCAAAGAAGAGAATGATTCTTGACCTTCTTAGGAATCAACTTGAGTTGGACATAGTTAGGCACTTTTTCTTAGAATTGGATCAATGTTCTAGTCAGATACCCAAATAGCACCAATCCAAATCTATGGAGTTCCAATTATAGTCAAATTGAACCGATTAAATTGGAGAAGAAGAATTGCACCGTATAGATTGAAAAGAACACAATGAACCAACAATGAATTAAAAGGCAGAAACTGAAAAAGAGTGCTGGAAATAAATGCATCGAACCAACCAAGAAGGAGAAGAAAGCTGCTAGAAAAGCTATAGCCGAACCAAAAACTCAAGAACAAACTCAAAACATGAACAACAAAGAGAAGAAGGAAGGAGAGGAGAAAGTCAAGAAGATGGATGTTGGTTGGATGATCACGCCACTAGAGGATGGATGCTCCTAGATGGTGTGCAAGCGCACTTGAGGTACCATGGACCATCAAGATGAGACTAGAGAAGAAGGCTCAAAGCTCTCCAATGCTCTCTCAAAATTGAGTATAGTTTCTTTAGTCTAATTCAAATCTGAAATGTACAAGGGCAGCACCTATATTATAGCCTAAGGGTGCTGAAAACCAAGCTAAGAGATTCAAAATTCCCTCCTAAAGCTATTAGACCGGCGCCTAAACCAGCATGAGGAAGGTGTGACCTCTTCCTTCACTTTGGACCTCCTTTTTACTCCTACACCTATCTCTAAACACCCCCCCTCCTAAAGCTCTAACTAAAGACTAAAATGCTTAACAATAGAGGTTTCTATGTTTCCCTCTAAGCACCTTAACCAAAGAATTACAAAAGAGAAAATAATTGTCCCTAACTCTTAAGCTTTGAACATGCTCTTGTAGCCCTTGAGGTGGGCTTGACCTCCATGGGGGTGTTCTATTTGCGCCTCTACCTTCTTGATCTTGTGTTGACCTTGATCTCCATCAAGAAGTATTAAACATATCAAAATACAATTTGAAACATGAAATGTGTTTTCAAGGTATCTAAGTGTTTGAATCAATTAATAGACGTTAGATTGTAAAAAAATATTAAACATATGTAACACAAGTTTAACACATGAATTTTTTTCAAAGATATTCATAAGTGTTTCAATCATTAAAGACCTTAGATTGTAAAAATATTAACATATCAATACACATTGAACACATGAAATGGTTTTTGAAGTTATCATAAGTATTTGAATCAATTATAGACTTAGATTGTAAAATATATTAATATGAAACCACAATTTTACATATGAAATTGTTTTTCAAGATATCACAAGTGTTTCAATCATTAATACACTAAGATTGTAAAAGAATATTAAACATATCAAACACATTTTAACACATGAATTGGTTTTCAAAGATATCCAAAGTCTTTTCAATATTAATAGTGAAAGAGAAGTTGCAACATTTAGTTAAGTAATACGCTTCTTTTCAATAGTTAGATACTTTTAAATATTATACAGAACATTCACTTTCTTATAGTTTCCTAGGTTATAAAACCTTAGTTGTAATGAAAGAAGTATTAACATATCAAACACATTTTAAACAAGCAATTGTTTTTCAAGATTATTAGTGTTTCAATCATTAATGGACCTTAGATTGTAAAGAGTATTCAATATCAAATACAATTGAACACATGAAATGGTTTTTCAAATGTATCATAAGTGTTTGAATCAATTAATAGACCTTAGATTGTAAATTATATTAACATATGAAAACCAATTTTTACACATGAAATTGTTTTTCAAAGATATTCAAAAGTGTTTGAATCAACTAATAGACGAAGATTGTAAAAGAAATCTTAAACATATCAAAACACAATTTTAACACATGAAATTGGTTTCAAGAGATCATAGTGTTTTCAATCAATTAATAGCAAAAGAACAAGTTGCAACATTTAGTTAAGTAATACCCTTCTCTTCAGTAGTTAAGATACTTTTCAACTATTATTATACAGAACATTCACTTTGTTATAGTTTCCTAGGTTATAAACCTTAGATTGTAAAGGAAAGAAGTATTAAACATATCAAAACACAATTTTTAACACAAGAAATTGTTTTTCAAAGATATCATTATTGTTTTAATCAATTAATGGACCTTAGATTGTAAACGAAGTATTCAACATATCAAATACAAATTGAACACATGAAATGGTTTTTCAAATGTGTCATAAGTGTTTGAATCAATTAATACACCATAGATTGTAAAAAATATATTAAACATATGAAAACACAATTTTAACACATGAAATTGTTTTTCAAAGATATTCATAAGTGTTTCAATCAATTAATAGACTAAGATTGTAAAAGAAATATTAAACATATCAAAACGCAATTTTAAGACATGAAATTGGTTTTGAAAGATATCATAAGTGACTTCAATCAATTAATAGCGAAAAGAACAAGTTTCGTACATTTAGTTAAGTAATACGCTTGTTTTCAATAGTTAAGATACTTTTAAACTATTATTATACAGAACATTAACTTTTTTATAGTTTCCTAGGTTATAAAACCTTAGATTGTAAATGAAAGAAGTATTAAATATATCAAAACACAATTTTAACAAATGAAATTGTTTTTCAAAGATATCATAAGTGTTTCTATCAACTAATAGACCTTAGATTGTAAAAGAAGTATTAAACATACCAAATTAGAATTTGAACACATGAAATGGTTTTTCAAAGGTATCATAAGTGTTTGAATCAATTAATAGACCTTAGATTATAAAAAATATATTAAACATATGAAAACACAATTTTAACACATGAATTTTTTCAAAGATATTCATATGTGTTTCAATCAATTAATAGACCTTAGATTGTAAAAGAAGTATTAAACATATCAAATACACATTGAACACATGAAATGGTTTTTGAAAGGTATCATAAGTATTTGAATCAATTAATAGACCTTAGATTGTAAAAAATATATTAAACATATGAAAACACAATTTTAACATATGAAATTGTTTTTCAAGGATATTCATAAGTGTTTCAATTAAATAATACACTAAGATTGTAAAAGAATATTAACATATCAAAACATAATTTTAACACATGAAATTGGTTTTCAAAGATATCAAAGTCTTTTCAATAAATTAATAGTGAAAAGAACAAGTTGCAAACATTTAGTTAAGTAATACACTACTTTTCAATAGTTAAGATACTTTTAACCTATTATTATACAGAACATTCACTTTCTTATAGTTTCCTAGGTTATAAAACCTTAGATTGTAATGAAAGAAGTATTAAACATATCAAAAACACAATTTGAACACAAGAAATTGTTTTTCAAAGATATCATTAATGTTTCAATCAATTAATGGACCTTAGATTGTAAAAGAAGTAGTCAACATATCAAAATACAAATTGAACACATGAAATGGTTTTTCAAAGGTATCATAAGTGTTTGAATCAATTAATAGACCTTATATTGTAAAAATTATATTAAACATATGAAAACACAATTTTAACACATAGAAATTGTTTTTCAAAGATATTCAAAAGTGTTTGAATCAACTAATAGACTAAGATTGTAAAAGAAATCTTAAACATATCAAAACACAATTTTAACACATGAAATTGGTTTTCAAAGAGATCATAAGTGTTTTCAATCAATTAATAGAGAAAAGAACAAGTTGCAAACATTTAGTTAAATAATACCCTTCTCTTCAGTAGTAAGATACTTTTAAACTATTATTATATAGAACATTCATTTTCTTATAGTTTCCTGGTTATAAAACCTTAGATTGTAAATGAAAGATGTTAAAAAATATCAAAACACAATTTTAACACATGAAATTGCTTTTCGAAGATATCATAAGTGTTTCAATCATTTAATAGAGCTTAGCTTGTAAAATAAATATTAAACATATCAAATACAATTTGACACATGAAATGTTTTTCATGGGTATCATAACTATTTCAATCAAGTAATAGACCTTAGATTGTAAAATAAGTATTAAACATATCAAAATACATATTCAACACATAAAATGTTGTTTCAAAGTTATCATAAGTGTTTGAATCAATTAACAAATCTTAGATTGTAAAAAATATATTAAACATATTGAAACACAATTGTAACACATGAAGTTGTTTTTCAAAGATATTCATAAGTGTTTCAATCAATTAATAGACTAAGATTGTAAAAGTAATATTAAACATTCTCAAAAAACAATTTTAACATATGAAATTGGGTTTTCAAAGATATTATAATTGTTTCAATCAATTAATAGCGAAAGAACAAGTTGCAAACATTTAGTTAAGTAATACGCTTGTTTTCAATAGTTAAGATACTTTTTAAACTATTATTATACAAAACATTTACTTTCTTATGGTTTCCTAGGTTTATTAAACCTTAGATTATAAATGAAAGAAGTATCAAACATATCAAAACACAATTTTAACACATGAAATTGTTTTTCAAAGATATCATAAGTGTTTCAATCAATTAATAGACCTTAGATTGTAAAAGAAGTATTAAACATACCAAAATACAATTAGAACACATGAAATAGTTTTTCTAAGGTATCATAAGTGTTTGAATCAATTAATAGACCTTAGATTGTAAAAATATATTAAACATATGAAAACACAATTTTAACACATGAAATTTTTTTTCAGAGAATATTCGCAAGTGTTTCAATCAATTAATAGATTAAGATTGTAAAAGAAACATTAAACATATGAAAACACAATTTGAACACATGGAATTGGTTTTCAAAGATATCATAAGTGTTTTCAATCAATTAATAGCGAAAGGAACAAGTTGCAAACATTTAGTTAAGTAATACGCTTGTTTTCAATAGTTAAGATACTTTTAAACTAATATTATATAGAAGATTCACTTTCTTATGGTTTCCTAAGTTATAAAACCTTAGATTGTAAATGAAAGAAGTATTAAACATATGAAAACAAAATTTTAATACATGAAATTATTTTTCAAAGATATTCATAAGTGTTTCCAATCAATTAATAGACTAAGATTGTTAAAATAAACACTAAACATATCAAAACACAATATTAACACTTGAAATTGGTTTTGAAAGATATCATAAGCGTTTTCAATAAATTAATAGCGAAAAAGAACAAGTTGCAAACATTTAGTTAAGTAATACGCTTGTTTTCAATAGTAAAGATACTTTTAAGCTATTATTATATGGAACATTCACTTTCTTATAGTTTCCTAGGTTATAAAACCTTAGATTGTAAATGAAAGAAGTATTAAACAAATCAAAACACAATTTTACACATGAAATTGTTATTCAAGATATCATAAGTTTTTTCAATCAATTAGTAGACCTTAGATTGTAAAAGAAGTATTAAACATATCAAAATACAATTTGAACACATGAAATGGTTTTTCAAAGGTATCATAAGTGTTTGACTCAATTAATAGACCTTAGATTGCAAAAAATATATTAAACATATGAAAACACAATTTTAACACAGGAAATTGTTTTTCACAGATATTTTGAAGTGTTTCAATCAATTAATAGACTAAGATTGTAAAAGAAATATTAAACATATCAAAACACAATTTTAAGACATGAAATTTGTTTTCAAAGATATCATAAGCGTTTTCAATCAATTAATAGCGAAAAGAAGAAATTGCAAACATTTAAGATACTTTTAACTATTATTATACAGAACATTTACTTTCTTATATTTTATTAGGTTATAAAACCTTAGATTGCAAATGAAAGAAGTATTAAACATGTCAAAACATAATTTTAACACATGAAATTGTTTTTTCAAAGATATTCATAAGTGTTTCAATCAATTAATAGACCTTAGATTGTAAAAGAAGTATTAAACATATCAAAACACGATTTTAACACATGAAATTGGTTTTCAAAGATATCATAAGCATTCTCAATCAATTGATAGCGAAAAGAACAAGTTGCAAACATTTAGTTAAGTAATATGCTTGTTTTTAATAGTTAAGATACTTTTAAACTATTATTATACAGAACGTTCACTTTCTTATAGTTTCCTAGGTTATAAAACCTTAGATTGTAAATGAAATAAGAATTAAACATATCAAAACACAATTTTAACCCATGAAAATGTTTTTCAAAGATATCATAAGTGTTTCAATCAAATAATAGACCTTAGATTGTTAAAGAAGTATTAAACATATCAAAATACAATTTGAACACATGAAATGGTTTTTCAAAGGTATCATAAGTGTTTGAATCCATTAACAGACCTTAGATTGTAAAAAATATATTAAACATTTGAAAACACAATTTTAACACATGAAATTGTTTTTCAAAGATATTCATAAGTGTTTCAATCAATTAATAAACTAAGATTTTAAAAGAAATATTAAACATATCATATCACAATTTTAACACATGAAATTGGTTTTCAAAGATATCATAAGCGTTTTCAATCAATTAATAGCGAAAAAACAAGTTATAAACATTTAGTTAAGTAATACGCTTGTTTTCAATAGTTAACAAAGTCTCGTATTATTATACAGAATGTACCGTCTCGTATCCGGGCGTTGACTAAGTCAAGGTCAAAGTCAACGCTGGAGTCAAAGTCAACACAAGGCGTCGCCCTAGGTGAAGAGACGCCAAGTACCAGGGCGTCGCCAGAGAGGAAGCGTCGCCAACGCAAGAGGGCGCAAGGCGTCGCCTAGGTGAAGGCGTCGCCCAACCAGGGCGTCGCCAGATCAAACAGTTAAAGCAAGGCAATCACAGTGTGGTTCCCCGATACCCATGGGTAGGAAAGACCATGGAGGGAGCGACGCCGTGGGAAGGCCTCAGGTGATAACCGGGCAGTATAAAGAGAGAAAAGGTGGCTTCAAGGCCATAGTAACACCAGTGTAGGGCAGCCTGACTCGTGAAGTACCCCTGCCGCCCAGAGACGCCTTTGGGACAGATACGACTCAAGAGGAAGGTCACGCCCAGGGTAGCCGGGTGCAGGGTACAAGAGGAAGGCAGATACGCTCTCAAAGTAAGTGACTAGATGATTGGGGGCATGAGTTGGCACCCAAAAAGTCACCCCTAGCGCAGTAGCACTCCCAAGCAGGAGGACTCACACGTAGAAACGTCCCCAATGGGCAGAAACGCCCCCAGATGGGGTCACGGCGTCGTGAGGCCCTCCACGTGTACGACAGCCATGTCAGAATAGAAACACCCTTTAGTCAGGTGCCAGGTAATTAAAGTCATTCAATACAGTTTCCGTTTCGAGCGTTCAGGTACTATAATGGCTCCCAAGCGTTTCAACGTCTTAAATGCGCTACGTTTTCTAATTAAACGCTGATTGAGTGCGTTACGTTTGTGATTAAAGCGCTTTAAGGCGCTTTAAATGCTTGGGTAGTTTAAATAGCGCTGAGAATGTTGGAAACGGGGTTCGAACTTTTGGCAAATTTACCAGAACTCTCTAGTTGCTTGCTCGTGCTTGAGGTTACGTACAAGGGACTGGGGAAAGATTTTTGCCTGAGAGAAAAACACACACAATACACAGTTCTTTTTACCACCTTCAGAGTGCCATACGCGGTGCTCAGAGACGGAGGTGACAGTTTTGGTGTTTCTTGCTGGCTGACTTGAGCGTCGGAGTGCAAACGGCCGCTAGGGCGCCTCTTTGTCCTTTTTTGCAGGAATCCACAGGTAACCAGTGGGAAGGAGTCCCTAGCTGACGGTTGAGGTCGCGCACGAAGACGTCCCGGTCAACCGGACGGAACATTTGGCGCCCACCGTGGGGCCGATATAAAACATCAGTCCCATCACAAGTTCGAGAAAATCTACAAGTTACAGTAACGTTGGAGGAGGTTGGAGTGACAATGGCCCCCACCAGACGAAGTACAGCACGCGCAGCCCCAGCAGAACTTCCATGCAACAGGTCCTGGAGATAATGAGGGGGCTGCAGCAGGATGGCGGAGTCGAAACTGGAACAGGAACGCATGCAGGCAGATCTCGATGCCTCGCATGAGAGGAATGAAGAGCTCCACCGCGTAAATGAGGAGTTGCGCCAGGGCCTGAGAAATGATCGGGGGCGGCATGGACATGACGAGATGGAGAACCATTCCCCACCAAGGGAATTTTCCACTCCCTTCTCGCAGGAGATCCTAGATGCAGTGATCCCGAACACGTTCGCGGGCCCAAGGTGATCTTCACCGGGATGGAGGACCCAGAGACGCACCTTGCTGCATTTCACACACAGATGGTCCTGGTAGGCGGTTCTGACGCTGCCAAGTGCAAGCTCTTTATGAGCACCCTGACTGGGATGGCTATGGACTGGTTCATCAGCCTCCCGGATGGTCATATCACATCTTTCCGCCAATTGTCACGATTGTTCAGGGAACAATACTTAGCAAACAAGGCCCCGCCGCCGGTCTCCTACGATTTGTTTGATGTGAAGCAGTATCAAGGGGAGACCCTGAAGGAATACATCAATCGCTTCGGGGCCCAGGTCGTGAAGGTTGGTACGACAGAGGAGCCTATGATCGTGTACGCGTTCGTGAAAGGCGTATGCCCCGGTCCTTTTGGAGAATCCATCATTCGCAACCGCCCTAGGACTTTCGCTGAGCTACGGCGTGGGCGGTAGAACATATTGCTTCTGAAGGGAGGTGTGCGTGAAGCGCACCAGCCGTACCCTCACGCCCGAGGGGACCGGCGCGAGCTCAACCCGTCAGGGTCAATGAGACCACGACGGGAAGAAAGAAGCCAGAGGCGAGACGCCCCTACGAGGCCAGAAAGCCCCAGCCCCGGGGTCCAGCGGGAGGCGATCGCCCGGCCAGAGAAAGAGCGAGACCGGCGAGGTACAACTTTGTGGTGGAGCTGAAGGACCTGATCGCCGTGCCTAATATAGCTGAGAGGCTGAGGCGACCGGAAGACTGACAAGGTGTTAGGGCCTCGCAAAGACTCTTGGTGCGAGTTCCACGAGGCTTTCGGGCACCACATTGATAACTGCCTGTCGTTGGGTTACCAGCTAGATGAGCTGGTGAGAACTGGGTTTTTGAAGGATTATGTCGCGGAGCCCACAACGACCGCCACCTTGCGCCGCGGCGGAAGAACCAGCACACGAGACGCCGGTTCTCGGCGAGGTCCATACCATTGCTGGAGGTTTTTCCGGCGGGGACCCACCGCCTCCCAGCGGAAGAAATACGCGAGGGGGGTCAACTTCAATCGAAGAAGACTCTCGGGTGAGCCGTGGGAGTCGGACTCGTATTCACAGAGGGGACCTCCGAGATGTGGTACCCCACGACAACGACCCCGTTGTCATTCGTCGTCACAGCGGAAGAAAGGTGCACAGAGTGCTTGTCGACCAGGGAAGTTCGGCGGACGTCATGTTTTGTCGACCTTTAATAAGTTACGGTTGTCCCCCGACCTGTTGAGGCCCTACACGGGGTGCCTGTATGGGTTTGCGGATAACCAGGTGGAAGTCCGGGGTTACCTGGAGTTGAGGACTACGTTCACGGATGGAGAGGCCTCCGTACCGAAAGCATCCGGTACCTGGTCGTGAACGCCAACTCCGCCTACAATATTTTGCTGGGCAGGCCGGCGTTAAACCGTTTGAACGCGGTGTCCTCCACACGCCACATGAAGATGAAGCTGCCGGACCTCAGTGGCAAGGTGATAGTCATCAGGTCAGACCAGGAGGAGGCAAGGAAATGCTATGAGAACAGCCTGAAAACGAAGAGAGGCGTGTTCATGGTATATGAACGTCCGCCGAGCGCGGACACGACGATGATTGAGGCGACGCCCGCTGGGTCGACGCCTAATGAGGCCATACCGGCGAGGGCGATGCCCGAAGCAGATGCCCATGGAGGAAGGCCCTGACGACGCGGCGCCCGTGAAGAGGCGGCGCCCGTCGAGGATGATAGCAGGGAACAGCCCGGCTAACGCCGTAGAAAGGGAGATTGGCGGCAAGACATTCAAGTTAGGAAGTTTGCTGAGCCCAGAAGAACAGGAAGGGGTGGCAGAAGTGATTTCGCACCACCTGGATGCCTTCGCATGGTCCGCCTCGGATATGCCCGGCATCGACCCGATTTCCTGTGTCACCACCTCAGCATGGACGCCACGGTCCGCCCCGTGCGCCAGAGAAGGAGAAAGTTCAATGAGGAGAGACAGCAGGTGGTGAAGGACGAAACGCAGAAGCTGTTGAAGGCTGGCCACATCAGGGAGATTCAATACCCTGAGTGGCTTGCCAATGTCGTCTTGGTGAAAAAGGCGAATGGAAAGTGGAGGATGTGGTGGACTTCACAGACTTGAATAAGGCGTGCCCAAAGGACTCGTACCCGCTGCCCAGCATCGACGCCTTGGTAGACAGTGCGTCCGGCAGCAAGGTGCTGAGTTTCCTGGACGCCTTCTCAGGGTACAACCAGATCAAGATGCACCCAGAGATGAGAACAAAACTGCATTCATGACTGAGACTGCAGTTACTGCTATAAGGTGATGCCCTTTTGGGCTGAAAAACGCGGGCGCCACGTACCAGAGGTTAATGGACAAGGTCCTGGCGCCATGCTCGGGAGGAATGTGTACGCCTATGTAGACGACATGGTGGTGGCGTCGCAGGATAGGGCGCAGCACATGGCGGATCTGGAGGAGTTGTTCGTCACAATATCCAAGTACCGCCTCAAGTTAAACCCTGAGAAGTGTGTTTTCGGGGTAGAGGCCGGTAAGTTCTTGGGTTTTATGCTCACAGAGGGGGATAGAGGCGAACCCCGACAAATGCGCGGCGATTATCGCCATGCGAAGCCCGACGTCGGTAAAGAGGTGCAACAGCTGACAGGGCGGATGGCGGCGCTCTCAAGGTTTGTTTCCGCCGGGGGAGAGAAGGGGCATCCATATTTCCAGTGCCTCAAGAGAAACAGTCGCTTTGCATGGACTGATGAATGCGAAGCGGCTTTCATTAAGCTAAAGGAGTACCTGGCGACGCCACCGGTCCTCTGCAAACCGGTAACGGGCGTGCCCCTCCGGTTATATTTTACTGTAACGGAGCGGGCTATCAGTTCTGTGTTAGTCCAGGAGCAGGACCAGAGTCAAAGCCCATCTATTTTGTAAGCAAGGCATTAAGGGCTGAGACGAGATACCAAGCGCTGGAGAAGGCAGCGCTAGCGGTATTTTCTGCCAGGAGGCTCCGTCATTACTTCCACAGCTTCACGGTGGTGGTGATGAAAACCTCCCTATACAGAAGGTGCTGCAGAAGCCTGATGTGGGAAGAATGGTGCGCTGGGCGGTGGAACTGTCAGAATTCGACATCCAGTATGAGCCTAGAGGATCCATCAAAGGGCAGGTATACGCAGATTTTATAGCGGAACTTTCGCCCGGAGGGGCAAGAGGTGGAAGTGGGCTCGCAGTGGCTGCTCTCGGTTGATGGCTCTTCCAACCAACAAGGGAGCGGTGCGGGAATAGTCTTGGAGGGACCAACGACGGCATACTGATTGAGCAGGCCCTGCGCTTCGCCTTCAAGGCAAGTAACAATCAGGCAGAATATGAAGCCCTGATAGCAGGAATGCTCCTGGCCAAGGAGATGGGCGCGCAGAACCTCCTGGTGAAAAGCGACTCCCAGCTGATTACGGGGCAGGTGTCGGGTGAGTTCCAGGCGAAGGACCCACAGATGGCGGCGTATCTGAAATACGTCCAGTTGTTGAAGGGAGCATTCAACGCTCTTGAGCTGATACATGTCCCGAGGGAGCAGAATGCCAGAGCTGACCTGCTTGCAAAGCTGGCCAGCTCAGGCAAGGGGGGTAGACAGAGGACAGTGATCCAAGAGACTCTCAAAGCTCCGCGTAGATTCGTGGAAGACAACAGGGTGGATGTCCTCCAGATTTATACAACAAGGGGAAGGCCGAGGAGTCATTGCTCTTTGACCCAAGATACGCAGAGGGTGCCCCGCATCAGCACGTACGCGGATGTGCCCGAGGGAGAGCAATGCAGGTATGCGTTTTGACCGAGGGAGACACCTGGATGACGCCCTACAAGCGATACCTGGCGGATGGGGCTCTCCCAGTGGAGCCTGAAGAGGGTAAAAAGGTCAAAAGAAATGCCGCAAGATATACTTTGGTGGATGGGGTGCTGTTCAGGCACGGTTTCACTCACCCTATCCTAACATGCGTAAGTGGCGACGAGTGCACCAGGATAATGGCGGAGCTACACGAAGGCATCTGCGGGAGCCACGTAGGGGGAAGGTCCCTAGCCTCCAAGGTAATACGCGCAGGTTTCTTCTGGCCAACAGTAAAAGAGGACTGCGCGACACGCCCAGCGGTGCAGGCAATGCCAAAAGCACGCCGACTGGCACAAGGCGCCGCCAGAAGAATTGCGATCCATATACAGCCCGTGGCCTTTCCATACATGGGGAATCGACATCCTGGGCCCGTTCCCACTGGCAATCAGGCAGATGAAGTATTTGATCGTCGCCATCGAATACTTCACCAAGTGGATAGAGGCAGAGCCCGTAGCACAGATCACTGCGCACAAGGTACAACATTTTGTGTGGAAGAACATTGTGTGCCGCTTTGGCGTACCTAGGCGCTGATATCCGATAACGGGACCCAGTTTGCCAGTCAGCAGTTGAGAAATCTGTGCGCTGAGGTAGGAATCAAACAGTGTTCGCATCAGTTGAACACCCCAGACCAACGGACAAGTGGAGTCAGCAAACAGAGTTTGCTGAGGGGTTAAAGAGAAGGCTAGAGAAAGCCAAAGGGGCGTGGGCGGAAGAGGTACCAAGGATCGTATGGGCATACACACCACCCAATCCTCTACCATGGAGACGCCTTTCAGTTTGGTGTACGGGTCGGACGCGATGATTCCGGTAGATACATGAAAGCTCACCACGTTTCAAAACTTTGTGGCGGAGGAATCCAATGAAGAAAGGCGGGTAAACCTGGATCTACTAGACGAGGCCAGGGAAGAAGCCAGAATAAAAGCTGAAGCAGTGAAGAGAAGAGTAGAGCGACAATATAGCTCTAAGGTAAAGCCGCGGCAGTTTCAGATTGGCGACCTGGTTATGAGGAAGGCTCACCCATACGAGTTGGAGAATAAGCTGTCTCCCAAGTGGACCGGACCCTTCAGAATTACGAGGCTAAGGGCAACGGTCGTATAACCTAGAGACCTTGGAGGGGGTCCTATCCCACGCAGCTGGAATGCAGCCAACTTAAAATTTTATTTTAGTTGACTTATGTAAGCAGCCATGTAACAATTTAGTTGAAGGGGACACTCTTTTTCCCTCTCGGGGGTTTTTTAATGAGGTCACCCAAATAAAAGGAAAACCAGTTTGAGAAAAAGAAGTGCCTTGGTTTTCAGCCTTTATCTTTCTCCGTTTGAAGTAATGTGAGGCGTCGCCAAGAAAGAAGCGTCGCCTAGGTGAAGGCGTCGCCAAGAAAGAAGGC
>NW_027174207.1:0-25863 GCF_000499845.2 Phaseolus vulgaris | reverse complement strand
TCAATTTAAAGCACATCACAGTGCAGTTAAGGGTAAGCAATGTTACAGATGAAAAGCACAATTTAGTGTGTACAAACAAAGCATATGTGAAGTTAACACCTAATGGTGTTAACCAAGGTAGTTGAATTGACACAAGTGGCTCCAAAAATCATGAAAAAATATAAAAACTGCAACATGCACTTGTCTGTATGGATCATAAAATGATATATATATATATATATATTGATGAATGTATGATTAAGGTTAAACTCACGTTTTGGCTGCGGAGCTGAAAGCCTCCCTGTGGCTGATATTTGGATTACTAGCCTTAATCCTTTAGATTTCCTCCCTGCAAAATCAGACACTTGAAAAGACTTGCTATTTGTTTTTACTCAATGGAATCATCTTTAGTCTATTTTCATGTTTCTTTTTAAAATTATTTTAGAATTATAAGAGATTATTTTTACTGGACTATGTACTCCATACATTTTAATAATTCTTTTATGTCTTAGTCATTTCTTATCATGCAACTTTTGAAACTTATTTCTCTAAACTAAAAAAGACAAGGAAGAAAGTTGTCTCATATGAACTTGTGAAAAATAATAAAAATTGGTGTTATGGTACTGAGTTTGATGATGGAGAATTGACAGTGACACTTTTACTTCAATTGTTTTGGACCTGTTGGTGATGGAGGACTCCAACACTGACCTAAACTACATATAAAAAAAATTGAGACGACCATTGTACGCTAGGTTTTTCCTCTATTAATTAGAGTTAATCAAGCAAACTTGCAAACTTAGGGTACAATGGCATAATGGTATAATGACATTAGTTAGAAGATATAACAATTATAGAATTAAAAGCATTTAGTAACAATGAAAAGCTAGACTAATAAATGTCAATAATTTATGTAAAGTAGGTTTTTCATATGGTAGTGCAGGGGAGTTAGTCTGGGTGGTTAGCAATGCTAAAGGGAAGGTATCTGATGTATAGGACATGTTTAAATCACAACAATGGGTTATAACAAATAATTTAGTAGACGGTGAGGTTGGTACTAAAAACAGAATTGGATTATCAAACTTGCTTTGGAGAAGCTACTTCAAGGAGAACCTTTTTATGATGATGTTAGAATCTGAAGAGAAAGAAAACTAGGCATAAGGTTTTCAAGTAGCAATAAGAGGGCAAAGAATGTGTTGCAGCAGTGAGGAAGGATTTTGTTAATTTATGTGGCAGCAAGAGTGAATAAGATAGAGTAATTAATCACTATACTTTTCAGATACATTAAGAAAATAACAAAATAAAATAGTTGGTTCAATTATATAATAGATCTTAGCCTCTATGCACATCCATTGTTATTTGGCACAACAAAAAAAGAAGTGATAATTGGTTTACATGTGACAAAAGAAGTATCCAGTATGTGACTGAATAGGAAACTACAAGATTCTGCCAAAAGTTAACCCCTTTGAATGGTTAGTTGAAATGATTACATCGGAAAAAAAGGAGGAATGCAATGCAAATTCTTGTAATTCTACGAAAAATAAAATTATTTTGGTAATCTATAAGATAACAATTGCGAGCCACACAAAGAATAATGGTGTTACGTTCACCGGAGAGAACAATGGTGGTGGAGCGTATAGGGGCGTGAAAGAGAGAATATGTACTGAGAAGAGGAAGAAGAAACCAATTACCGTGGTGAAGCAGCAAAGCAGGTCCGTGGTGGAGCAACAGAAGCAGGTCCGTGGTGGAGCAGGAGAAGTTCTGTGGTAGAGGATGAAAAGTAGTTCTACGATGGAAGAGGAGAAGTAGCTCTACGGTGGAGGAGGAGAAGCAGTAATGGGTTTTTTAGTCAAAAGTTTGAAAAGTGTGAGATTTTCCTGTGGTTTGAAATAAATCTTTGGAAAAGTTAAAAAAAAGATAATTTTTTTTTTTATTAAAATATTTATATAAATAAATAAAAAATTAATTAATTTTAATTAAATAAATATTTAAAAATTTTTAAAAATTTATATTTTAAACTTACACTTTCAAAAACTTTGAATTTAGTTATCAATATATTAAAATTATTTTTTTAAAAAGTTTAATTATTTTATTTATTGAATTTGAGAAAATTTAAATATTTTATTGATGTTTTACAATAAACATTTCAAACTTAATGAAAATTAAAAAAACTTCATTATTTGATGAGATTTTAGAATAAATTAATGAACTTAACAAAGGTAAAACCCTCAACTATTTTGCAGAGGTTTTAAAATAAACTTTGGAAATTAACTAAGGTTAAAAACCTCCGTTATTTTGCGAATGTTTGAATAACCTATGAAATTAATGAAGGTTAAAAAACCACAGTTATTTTGCGAAGGTTTTAAATAAACCTTTGGAAATTAATGAAGGTTAAAAAAAACCTCCTTCATTTTGCCGGGATTTTAGAATAAACCTTTGGAATTTAACTAAGGTTAAAAACCTTCTTATTTTTGTTGAGGTTTTAGAAAAAACCTCCATTAATTAAATCAATTCCTAGGTTATGTTAACCTCCGCTAAATAACCTCCACTAAACCCTTTTTTTTTTTCTTGTAGTGCCTCTATCATTTCAATTTAGATCTCATATAGTAATTTCTATATAGGTAACCTTTACCCATCTAATCAAGCATTCGTACCTCTTACCCATACTTATTTCATCAAATATTTAACAAATACTCATACATTATATGAAGCAAACACCGAAATCTTAGTTAAATTATCAAGAACATTCTTTCATAAAGACAACAAAATCAAATTTCCTCTCTTGTTTATAATTTTGAAGGTTAGTGTTAGCTACATTGCAGCCTAGGCTTAAATTTTCATGTCACGGGACTTTAATTTTGATTTTGAAATTAATATTCTTTTAACTACACTATGGATTTGTGCCAAACCATGAAATTGGTCGATATGTTAAAACTGTCTAAAATTGGCTTTTATTAATGTTTAGTAGTGGTTGTATGTTGATACATTTAACATGACTTGTTAATTGTTTACTTTGTTACTTGGAAAATCAAATTATGATGAATATTTTAATCTTTCAGATTAATGTAATAATAAATGACAAACATCTTCATAGCAGGTGTGATGGGGCAATATCATTTTGAATTATCACTACAACAATGCTTGAAAGAAATGAAGTTGTGGAAATCACATGGAACGCAAAAAAATTGGTGGCTTCGATAATGCTATACCAATGTATATCAATCTTTGGATTTATGTATCATATGCTCATGTAAGTAAAATTATATGTTAGAATGCATATTTCATGTTCATAGTTTGCATAATTCAAATAAGAAAATGGGAAGAGTGTGAGTGTATATGTGTCTTAGCATTCTCACTGTACTCTTTTGTTGCAATAGTTACTTAGAGGATTGATAGAATATTTCACTAGCGCATAAATGCTAAACAAGTGCAGTTATTTACATTTACAAAGCACGCATTCGTAAATCAAAGAGATATAAATGCGGCTATATAGTCGCACTTGTAAATACTGTTATAATTGAAACTATTTCAAGTAGCCGCATTGTATATGCTTCTGAATGAGGTGACAGGGTTAGGGTTTAGGGTTTACAAATGCGACTTTGGTAAATACACACTTGTAAATAATGGTTTTTTTTAGTGCAATATGTTTTGTCCCAAACCCATATAAATAACCTGTATATAGATCAAAATGTACCCAGCCAGACAAATACATAAATTAGAGATAAATTCAGAGAATCAAATGTATATTACAAACAGTAATCAAATTACATATAATCCCTACACTATTGATCAACTATCCTAGAGTTATAAAAATTTATGAAATGTGGACAAGAATGTCTCACATATGCTATGGCATCCGAGTCATTGGTGCTTCATCCGTGAGAACTGCATTTCAATATATGATTGACATAAATTAGTTTTAAGATACATATACGTTCAAGAATAATAAAAATAATTTAACATATCATGTTACCTCTTTCCAATCATTTTTAAGGCCTAGTCTTACAATGGTAATCATCCATTACATAATGTAATAGCCACACTCATAGCTCCTGGTTATTTATTACACTATAATTCAATAAAAAGTAAAAGTTAGTATATTGATAAACAATGATAAGAAAAAGAAAAATTACAACCTTTATTCTTATTTAGTTCAAATATTTGAACTGGATCGACCTTTAAGGATGTTATATCCACGCCATGAACTGGTTAATACAAAAAACCTTGTTATAGATGGTTAATTAGTAACATACAAAGTTAAGTTTATAGGTACTTACGTATCATGATATTCTTAATTGTGGTATCTTCTGTTAGAAAAGATGGCTTTAAACTAGAAGGGGGTGAATTGTTAAAGGGTATTCACAAACTTTTCAAAATTAGAATGAACTTATTTCAGAAACCAATTGATTCAGCAATTTAGTTAGCCAAACAGCAAGCAAAACAGTGATATAGGAAAACATCGGTTGTTTCTTCGAAACAATCGGTGTTTATACCAGCAAACAACAAGCAAACTGAAATTAAAGAGTTAGGGATAGAAAGATTGTACACAGATGTATACTGGTCACTCCAACTAAGCTCTATCCAGTCTTCTTAGAAACCCTGAGATATCCACTAAGCAATCACCACTTGATCACTTACACCACACCAAGAGAATGACCTTGAACACCTCAAAAACACACTCTCATTGGCCAACACTAAGATGCTATCTTGAACACCTCAAGAACACAAACCAATCTCAGCAACACACACCAAACGAATTGTTCAGCAGTTTACAAAGATTCACTTGTTACAAATGGAAATCTGAAATCAATACAAGTAGAATCCCTATTCAGCACCTTGATCAATCTCTCAACTTTTTGCAATCTCGGAATACTTTGAAAACTCTCTTCTTAAAACTTTGTTTCAAGATTCTTAATATATCACAACTGTTTTCAAATATATCTAAGAATATAGTTTGTTATCAAATCTTAACAAACTCTTATTGCATTTAAAATAGATTGGTCAAAGCTTAATGACTGGAGCGTGTTCAGTTAAAGCATTTAAAGCTCAGTCAAGAAACAGTTTTTCTGTTATGGTTTTAAAACAAACAATCGATTGTTTCATCGAATCAATCGGTTGTTTTGTTACTTAACAAATACACCATTCAAAAACAGTTTTCAAACTTTCTCAAAACACTTAAGTGTAAACAATCGGTTGTTTCGACCAAAACAATCTGTTGTTTCAACTTAGTTTGAAAAACATTTTGCTTTGTTAAATTGAGATGCTAATTGCTTTGAGATTAATCTAAGTGTTGATACAACATTGAACTACCCCAGAACACTGAAATCAGCACAGCAGCATCAAGCAAAGCAGAGCTTCATCATCCTTCAAAGGATTTGGATTCTTCAAAACATTGAACTCCACTTGTTTCAACAATCTCCCCCTATTTGATGAAGACAAATCCCTGATGCTTGTGTTGTTCTTTAATTAAATCTGAGGCAATTCCTGCAATAAAACTTTGAGCAATACATTGAACTTCTGATATTTTGTAGCTAAAGATAAACATTAAAGCTTAAAACATTCAATATCAGAACCAAATAACATCACTCAAACTATTTTTACAATATGAAAAACAGAAACTTAGAACAAATTGAAAACACAGCATATATCTCCCCTATTTGTCTTCACAAATAGACAAAGATAAGAGATAAAATAAGACATTGTTCATATTACATCAGAATAAACCAGCAACAGCAGAAGGAAGAAATTTTAAAAACCAGAAACCGAGAACAGCAAAAAACAATCAATTGTTTCTGTGGCCAATCGATTGTTTTCTCTCATCTTTCTATCAGCAAACTGTAGATCAAAGATTTGATTATGGACAACTTCATTTGTTCGTCCAGTGTCATAAACCTGTATCCATGTTGTCAACCTTGTGTCTATCCTCTGAAATTACTAACACACAGATCATGAAGGCTCCTTTGATTTCAGCAAGTATCTAGCCTATTGATGCATTTTCATGAAGTTCTTCTTGAATCAATGTAGAGTATGGGGCGAAGCAATGAATGAGAGTGAGCAAGATCCTCCTAAAGTGGTGTTGATCTTGTAGGTGCATGTTAGTATGGGTATTGAGTGGTTCGGCCAGCTCAAGGGAAAAGGTGAAGGAATGAAGTTTAAGCCTAGGATTCTGGGAGAAGCAAAGTTGAGCACAATGGGCAGCATAACTTACTCACAATAAACTTGATACAAGTGTAGGCTCCTCCTTTTATAGGCTAAGGAGACCATAATGCAACCCTAATGCTAGCCAAATAAATGTAAATGTGAAGCACATGGGTGCACATGGCACATGGGTGCACAAATGAGCACATGGGAGGGTGTGTCTATTTTTATTCTCACCCCCTCCATGGTCTTTCAGAATTTACACAAATATGCTTCTACACTACTCTAATTACTAAGCACCCCTAATGGGCCTTTATGTAACAATACAAGGTCTTCTCTTCCAAAACCGTAGCTTTGACCCATGTGTATGTGAAGCTAGACGGTCTAGAAGGAATCCTCATCATGGCCTAGACGCTCCTTATGTAGCCGCTCCTCATCATGGCCTAGACGCTCCTCTTCATGGGCTAGACGCTCCTTTTTGAGTCTAGACGCTCCTCATCATAGGCTAGACCGTCTAGTCTTGGAGGCTTGGCTTTTCATCGTGTGGTGAGCTTGGGCCTCCTCCATCATCCCTCCCTCTTGAAAAGGTTTGTCCTCAATCCAAAGCTTTTTCTTCAACTAGGGGGATGGTTGTGGCTGGATGGTGTCCATCATCTCCTCCTTCGGGAAAAGATCTATCCTCAGATCTACAGACTTGATCTCGGATAGCACCTTTTGCTTCGCCAAAGCTTGTCCTCCTGGATCAAAACTCCACTTATAGAAATTAATCAAATAAGGCATAGGTGTTAGTTTGCAAATTAATTTTACTAGTTCATTTTGCTTTTCTTTTGGTTTTGGCAACCTTGGACAAAGTTTCTCTTTAATGGTTGTGTGTGTCTCTAATCATCTTATGTATTTAAAAGGTTCATTGGTGTTACTTTCTCTTTAGGCATAAATCCTATAGAAGATGGTAACAACTTAAAAGGAGAAAGATATTGAACCCACACATAACTTAAAGTAGAAATATAAGTAGTTTTGTGAACTCTTTATGGTATGTTTGCTCACCTCTAGAGTTGTGTGTGCACTTCATGATTATTCTAGGCATAGTAGAAAGAGCTAGATTTTCAAATATATTTGACCATGCGTTGAGGATGATAAGAATTTAAAGTGTGCAATTTAGTTGCAAGTTTTCCAAAGGAAATCCTCAATCATGGTTTGCGAAATTTGGAACTCTATTCAACACTATGCTGAAATAAACCATGAAGATGTATCACTTCTCTAGAGAAAAGTTTATCCATAACCATGAAGATTGAATCACAACCTTTTGTTGTCCTAGGGAGTTTAATAGGAAATTTATATCTTCCCAAGGATCATTTGCAAAAGGTGAAGGAGTATAGAGTTTATGAGACATTGCCTTGGGCGTATTTTGAAAACAAGAATTGTACCTAAGGTAATGTCTTTGAACTTTTTTCTCATGGGGGACAAAAGTTTTCCTTTTAAAAGCTCTAGAGTTTTATCAACTCTAATTTGTCCCATGAGTTCTCCTCATGAAGACTTTTCTCTTATGTGTAAGGATAGTCTCGTTGTGACAACCATTGTTTATAAGGATTTGTACACTTTGCAATGGTTGTCTCAATAAGACATGACAAGTTTCTTTAGGCACTACTTCACATAAAAAATTGTTTTTGTAGATGCTTATAAAAAACTTGACATTCACTTGGTGATATCCTAGACATATGAGAATAATCTATTTCATTTTTATCTATGCAAGCTTCTTTTAAAGACTCTTCTTTTCACTTAGGCTGCAAGTTTCCTTTACAAAAGGTAAGGCTTTGAGGTGTTCAACAAGACAACATATTTTCAAGGTATTTTAAATCTTGGTCTTGTTGAATGACCTTGTGGGAAGGAACACTCTTCTCCCACGCCTTTTGTTCTTCAAGGGTCTTCTCATGCTTTCTTTTTCTTCTTTTCTTTAGCTTCCCTTTCGACTTCCCCTTCTTCTTTGTATTTTTCTTTCCTTTCTTTCTTTATGGGAAGCAAACAATTTTTCTACCCTCATTTCCCAATCTAGGCAAGCTTCTATATTTCTTTTCCATGGAAAATGGGGTTGGTCTACCCTAACCTCTCTTGGGTTTTCTTGTTCTTTTCTATCTCCTCTATGTCTCTAGGGGTGCTTGATAATAATCATTACTCTAATGCTTCCCTCCCCCAAAAGAATATGATCTTTAGAGAATATATGCATGAAGGTAATTTTTTAGAATGTGAGACTTCTCATCCTTTGCTTTAGTCAAACATTAAGTTTAGTCTCACTCTCCAATTGTCTATATGCAATTGATTGCACAGTTTGTGAAACTTCTTTCAAAAGAGTTTTTAAAGATTTTAATTCACTTCCAATAGACTTTGTAGAATGATGAAGAAGACATGGCTAAAGCTTTGTGTATATAGGTGTTTTACTTTGGAAAGTTTAGGAAAGTTAAAGAAGGTTTTTTCCAGGTAAGGGAGGTAGTCACAAAAGACTACTTAAATACCAAGCCTTTCCTTGCCAAAAACTATCCTCCAATACTTCACACAAGACTTTCTCTTAGTGAAACACTTAGACACAAATAGTTGAGAAATCAATTTTTTTTTTCAATGCAAGAAAACAATGTATGCTAACTAATTTAACAAAGCTAGTCGGTTTAACACAAAATAAGCATGCAAAGTGTTACTACTAAGCAAAAAGAAAGACAATCACCAACAATTAACAAAATTAAACATGCAAAACGTAGCTATGAAAGCAAAAGAAAAGCAATTATAAACAAGTAACAATTACTAATCAAGAATGCTATACTATTCGGCCCTAGGTGAGGCTTCTTGGACACTTTGAGCCCTTGAAGACACACTCACCGTCTAAACGTAATTAACAAGGTAATTAACAATAAACCAAGTTGCAAAGGAAATAAGAGAACTCCCTTTGTTGATCCTCTTTTGGTTAGTGCACTTCTTTGTTGTCTTTGCTTGTTGATCTTCCTAGTGTTTGTAGTGTTTTCAAAAATGCTTGTTTCGGCTTTGGCCTTGTCTTCTCCTTAGAATGATGGTCTTTAATTCTCCAATTTCCAGCACCTAGCAAAGGGCTAAACCTTAACCAAATCAAGTTCCCATTCACATAAGCACCAAAGAAGAATTAAATTCCAGCACCTAAATTAGAGGTCAAATAACAAAAGCAAGAAACAAATTTAATTGAATAAAACAGTACCACCAAAAGGATTTAGATTGTGACAACTAGAAAGAGAGTCAATTAAGTAAAGCAAACAAATAAAGGTACTCAATTAAAGGTAGGCACACAAAAGAATTCCTAAAGAAAAGCACTAGATTAGATGACAAATAAAAAAAACAGCACCACTGGAAAATGTTGTGGGCCAGAAAACGTGTTTGTTCCCCGATTTATGCTGATCTGTATTTTGGAATTTGGCTCTGAAATTTGTTATGCAAGATATTCAGGATCTTATCTAAAATCTGGCTTTGGAATCACTCAAAACGGATGCACCATTTTTTTTTAATAAATTTTGCAAAATTGGTGTTCGGTTATGCCAGCTGGAGCGCTTCGATTGCACTCTGATCTTAAAAATTTATCATTTTTTTTCTGTTGCTTCTTTTGACCTAATTTTTTTTTGTCCTTCTATAACACTTTAAACTTGCATTTTCCAGAGAATCAAAATTTTCCTATGGGTGGAAATATTTTTCTGGGTTAAAACAGCCAAAACAGAGAAGGTGAAAACAGGGGAATCTGAAACTGGAAACAAAACAGCAAGATACCAAAGTTTAGACACAATGGAAATTTGTGAAATAGAATTGTGTAGATCTAAACACAATATGAACTCAAACTAAAAATTAAAAAGGCACCAAAGGAGCAAAGAACAGCAGATTCAAGCAAATAAAGAGACCCAAAATCAAGAAACAATTAAGCCAAATAAAAGGACTACTATGAATTGTTGACAATATGGATGAACATGACTTGACAAAACATGTATAGATTCAGAAAATTAAAGACTCAAAGCATAATATGAAGCAAAATAATGAAAGCAATAAAGACTCAAGCCTAAAACAAAATAGCAACACAAAGGTGTATGGAATCCTATCACAAATTGCACAAGAACTTGTTCAAGATCAAATGAACAAGAGTGCTTTGGTTGGATCTTCCACAAAGCACACCAAGAACAAATTAAAATGTAAAAAAACAGCAAGACAAGTATGGAAATTAAATGACAATATGAAATAAGAAGAAACTAAAATTGAAAAGACCAAGAGCTACTCATCTTGAAGAACCAAAGCTCATGATACCAAATGATGGCATTTTCATGAAGTTCTTCTTGAATCAATGTAGAGTATGGGGCGGAAGCAATGAATGAGAGTGAGCAAGATCCTCCTAAGAGTGGTGTTGATCTGTAGGTGCATGTTAAGTATGGGTATTGAGTGGTTCGGCCAGCTCAAGGGAAAAGGTGAAGGAATTGAAGTTTAGAGCCTAGGATTCTAGGGAGAAGCAAAGTTGAGCACAAATGGGCAGCATAACTTTACTCACAATAAACTTGAAAATACAAGGTGTAGGCTCCTCCTTTTATAGGCTAAGGAGGACCATAATGCAACCCTAATGCTAGCCAAATGAAATGTAAATGTGAAGCACATGGGTGCACATGGCACATGGGTGCACAAATGAGCACATGGGGAGGGGTGTGTCTAGTTTTTATGCTCACCCCCCCCTCCATGGTCTTTCTAGAATGTTCACACAAATATGCTTTCTACACTACTCTAATTACTAAGCACCCCTAATGGGCCTTTATGTAACAATTACAAAGGTCTTCTCTTCCCAAAACCGTAGCTTTGACCCATGTGTATGTGAAGCTAGACGGTCTAGAAGGAATCCTCATCATGGCCTAGACGTTCCTTATGTAGCCGCTCCTCATCATGGCCTAGACGCTCCTCTCATGGGCTAGACGCTCCTTTTTGAGTCTAGACGCTCCTCATCATAGGCTAGACCGTCTAGTCTTGGAGGCTTGGCTTTCATCGTGTGGTGAGCTTGGGCCCTCCTCCATCACTATTCACCATGAGTCTTTCAAAAGGAGACATGGTTTGCATTCTTTCTCCTTGATGTTCAGCATCAACACTAGGCCCTGCATCTTGAAAATCTCCAGTTGGATCTTCATCCATGTCAGCAGGTTCATCTTGTTCAAGATGAGCAGCACCACTTGATGAGGCACCATGATCACCATCCTTACTTAACCATTTTCCACCTATTTTTGTGAAGCCCATCTTGCTGAGTGATCCATTGTTCAACTCTTGAGTTGACTTGACCAGCTCAGAAGTTTCATCTTCAAGATTAACTTCAAAATAGAGTAGAAACTTAGATATTAAAACAACATAGGGATAATGGTAATCGGCTAACCTCATAGCTTTTGCATATGTTCCTTGATTATGTGAATCCAATTGATCTTCACTTTCTTGGTGATGCAGAAGATATAAACCAGATCTTCTTCAGTCAATACAGAGTGGTTTCTCCCCCTAGGAGTTATGATGAGAATCAAATAAAGGAGGCTTTTATTAATGGAGGAAGAGGACATCCACCCTCACATTTGAAGTTCTTCCTTCTAGTCTTCTCAAAATTAAAAGAAGACATAAAATAAAGATGAGGCCCAAGCCCAAAGCCCAAGCCCAAGCCCAAGAAGGCCAAAGCCCAAAGAGCCCAAGTCCATCCCATGAGGGCAATACCAAGCTTTGAAATAATCTTGTATAGTTTTAGGAGGTGTGGTTATTAAATAAAGGAGTGTGAAAATGTAAAATAAGTCACATTACCCATGTGACTTAGGAGAGTGGTGTAGGTGTAGTTTTTGGGAGGTGTCATAGTAGAAAAAGTCACACCTCCCATGTGACTTGTTTTTGGTGGGAATTTCAATGAGTTTATTTGAAATTTCCCACCTATTTTTCAGCACCTTAGGCTATAAATAAAGGTGCTTCCTTTGTAAAATTCAGATTGGAATTAATCTAAGAAAACTCTACTCAAATTTTGAGTGAACTTTGGAGAGCTTTGAGCCTTCTTCTCTAGTCTTATCTTGATGGATCAATGGAGTCCTCAAGTGGCGGCATCACTCTCATCTAGGAACATTCCACACTTCTAGTGGCGAGATCATCCATCCTCCTTCCATCTTCATGAGCATTTCTTTTCTCCTTCCTTTCTCCTCTTTCTATTGTTTGTGTTAGCTTGTGTTCTTGAGTTTTGGTTAGATGTTCTTGCTGTTTTTATGAGTTTTTGGTTCAGTAGTTTTATAATTCTGTCCATTCATCTTGTTCCTTTGCTTTTCTTGCTCTTTTGTTCGGTTCAATTTGACTAAAATTGGTTCATCCAAATGAGTTTGGGATTTGGTACTAGTTTTTGGTGAGTTCTTGTCTTAGAACAATGATCCAACTCTGAGAAAAGTGCCTCTACAATGTCCAGCTCAAGGTGATTCCTAAGAATGTCAAGAATCATTCTCTATATGGCTAGTGGAATCACATCAAGTTAGGATCCAAGTTACAATTAGAGCAAGCAATCTCTCATCAAGCTTCAAGCCTCCAACCGAGCAAGTGCTAACTTGAGATTGATTGTTCTTCAAGCAACTTTTGTAGAACTGAATCTTGTTGAAATCTTCTACCACACCAAGGTTTCCTTTGTTGATTCTTAATCCAGAAAACTTAAGCCCAGCTACTGCAGTCCAAACCTCATGGGTTATCTCCATCTCCACGCCTTTCACATGAGAGACTAAGTTGTTTCCCTCAAACTTCAAGTTGGTGTAGAAGACCCTCACCAAATATGGATAGATGTTTCTTTGAGCTCCAGAAACTTTCTAAGTGACTGGTCTTGAGAGCTTCCTCACATTGTCAAGTTTTTGACTCTTCAGCCATTAAAGCACACAACTTGGGTTGTTTATCTTCTTGACACTTGTTTCATATCTATACTTCTCAATGAGATCAGTGTCACCAGAAAACCAGCTTTCAGCCTTCCTCCAGACCTCACGGCTCTGGTTTGACTCTTTAGCAGTGGAGGAGTTGATTCCATGACAGCAGAGACAAAACAGAGGAGAGCACAAAACCCATATTTTTCAAGAGATAGTGCAAGAGATGTTGCATTGGTTGTTCTTGATGAAAGAATCTGCACCTGATTTTATAGCAGTAAGAGAATCAAATTGAATTTAAAAGGTTGATTACATTTGACTAGCAATTAGACCTAAGGAAGTTATTACATGAGGTTGGGGCATAAATCGAATGAGGTCTCTAGGCCAAGCACGAATGTCTGAAATGCATCGGCCATAACGATTACCTCATCTGAAGGTAGTGGAACACTAGCATCAGTACCGTACTTTTTCAACTGTTACCTTCGCCACATCAGAGAGAGATGAACGTTATGTAAGGTGGTGGTCTCTTCATAGACTTTTCCAAGGGCCACCACCCGAAGAAGCTTGCCACCCGCTACCAGTAGCTCACATTCCCTCATCTGCCCAATGATCATCCCCTGATGTTGTAGGAGCCGCACAACTCCCATTTGTGCTTTGGGAGTGGGACTAACAAGGGGTTGAATCGGCTCAACCAAGTTGTTGCATAGAAATCTTTGTCGCTTTCGATCATTCCCTTTCTATCTCTAGCCGCATCAGATCAATCTCCTTTCTCATTCCTCCATTAATCTTCACGTATCTAGTCTTCATTGAGTTTCGCTCTTTGGAGGAGGAGGAGACTGTTGTTCTGAAACTCCAAAATATAGTTTAATTCCAACCCCTTGTCCAGCTGCACGAACACGACCACAGCGCTCAGGTCGTCAAATTGCTTCAACCAGGATATCGTGACGACCTTCAACAACAAATTTATCGTCATCCATGTCTCTGTTAAAAAAATTAGGTAACAAACATTAGTTAATCTACATCGAATTAAAATCATATAAAAATAATACATAATTCTAAATGCTTATTTATGGGTTGCATGTGGATTGAATGTTCATATGTAAATTCCTTCACTGTGGTCTTGACGGTTGCATGTACATCATCAAGTTACATTGTCATCTTTATTATTATCATTGGTGTGAATGAACGGGGTCACCATTTTCAATATCATTTATGGCCTCCCCTTGTTTTTTTCCGTGTAAAACGACATACCAATGTTTGACGTAGGATTTTCACGTAGAAAACTTGAGATGCTTGTTGAACCATTATAAATGGCTCATCTCGATACCCTATCTTTCGAAAGTCCACTAGTGTGAATCCTGATTCATCAATTTTAACCCCACTTTTATTGTCAACCCATTTACACTTGAAAACTGGAACGGAAAACTTAGTGTAGTCAACCTCCCATATCTCTTCTATAAACCCATAGTGCCATTGCCATTTCCAAGTACTGGATTTGTATCTTTCGAAGTCGAAAACTGCATTGACTCGGCTTCAAGAGTAACACCAGAATTTTGAACTGTACTCTTTTCATCCATGGACTTCGTGTAAAATATACAATTATTCACTTCGTACGCTGTACATGAGATGACATCAAACTTCAATCCAGCAGCCAACCAGGTCAAGGTCTCTGATGCCGTTGAATCCTTGAACACCTCGTCTTTAAACCAAGGCATGAAAGTTCTATTATGTTCCATCAAGACCCATTTCTCTGCTTGTCTTGGGTTATTTGCCTTCACAATGGCTTTATGAGCTTCTATGTAAGGTATAACTTCATCTGTGTTATTCAATATGTACAAATGTGCTTGCAAGACTTCTGATCGAGATTTGCTTACAATATTCACACCACGTAAACATTTACTTGTAGAACGCCTGTGGTGCCATGAATTAGCTGGAAACACCTATTGGATTTGCTTTTGTCATGTACTCTGAAAAAATTCAATACTTTCTTCAGCTATGTACCTTTCAATCATTGAAGCCTCTGGACGATAATGATTTTTCACATAACCTTTCAAAATTTTCATATACCGCTCAACAGGATACATCCATCTTAAGTACACTGGTCCACACAATCTAACCTCTCTTACCAGATGCACCACTAGATGAACCATGATGTCAAAAAAAGACGGAGGAAAAAACATCTCCAATTCACACAAGATAACAACAATTTCATTTTGAAGTTCATCTAGTTTTGAGGGATCAATGACTTTACAACAGATGGAAGAGAAGAATGAGCACAAACGGGTTATGGTATGTCTAACATTTTTTGGTAAGATCCCACGGATAGCTACCGCAACAACTGTTGCATCAAGATGTGACAATCATGAGACTTCAACCCAATTAACTTCAAATCTTGCATTGACACTAGGCTCTTCACATTTGAGGAATGTCCTTGTGGCACTTTCACACCTTTAGACATTGACAAAAACTAATTTTTTCATCTTTTGACATTGTGTAACAGGCTGGGGGCAAATATGTACGCTTACCCATTTCTATGGGTGCCAACTCGCCGCGTATGTTCATCTCAATCAAATCTAAACGAGCATTTAGACCATCCTTCGTCTTCCCGTTAATGTTAAGAAGTGTACCAATTAAGCTATCACACACATTCTTCTCAACATGCATTACATCTATACAATGTCTGACTTCTAACCTCGACCAGTACGGAAGATCAAAGAAGATTGATTTCTTCTTCCAAATATTTGTCACAGATGACTTTTTTTTTTACTTACCGAAGGTGTGGTCTATGTTATTTACCTTTTCGTAAACCTCAACACCGGTTAATGGAGTTGGTGGACCACTACCCTCTTGGTGTCCATTAAAGGCTTTTTTCAACCTCCGGTAAGGATGATGACTTCTAAGAAACCTCCGATGCCGAAGATATACTGTTTTCCTTCCATGTTTCAATTGTTGAGAAGCAGTGTCTTCTTCGCATATTGGACATGCTTTATGACCCTTAACACTATAACCTGATAAGTTACCATATGCCGGAAAGTCATTGATGGTGCAAAATAACATGGCATGAAGCTTGAAAGTTTCATTAGCAAATCCGTCAAATACTTCAACACCTCTGGTCCCACATTAACTTCAAATCTTCAATTAGGGGACTTAGATAAACATCAATATCATTCCCTGGCTGTTTCGGACCGGATATCATCATAGACAACATCATGTATTTTTCGCTTCATGCACAATCCAGGAGGTAAGTTGTAAATAACTAGTAAAACAGGCCATGAACTGTGATTTGTACTCATATTACCAAACAGATTCATTCCGTCTGTAGCTAAACCAAGTCGGATATTTCTTGATTCTTTACCAAACTCTGGAAACTCATCATCAAATTTCTTCCACTGAATAGAATCAGCTGGATGTCGGTACATGCCATCACATTTCATCCATGCCATCTAAGATTCTTAGCATCGTTTGGGTTTGCAAACAAACGCTTCATCCTTGGAATGATGGGAAGATACCACATAACCTTCATTGGGGGTCCATGCTTTTCTATATCTTCAATAGTATCATCATCTTTTTGTTTCAACTTATAACGTGATAACCCACACCTCGGACAACTTTTCAACAATTCAAAATCTTTCCGGTATAATATACAATCATTAGGACATGCATGTATCTTTTTATACTCCATACCCATTGGACAAAGAATCTTTTTGGCCTCATAATTACGATTAGGTAGAGTATTTCCCTCTGGAAGCATATCCTTCAACAACTAAAGCAATTCCGTGAAGCTTTTATCAGTCCATCCATTTATTGCCTTCAAATTCATCAATCTTAACACCGCCGACAACCGTGTGAAGTTAGTTGATCCAGGATACAATGGAGTCTCTGCATCGCTTGACATACTTCCATATCCATGCGCTTTTGCAAAAGACTCAGCTCCTACATCACGAATCATGTCCTTCCAATCAATCATCATCAACATCATCAGTGTACGCTTCATCCATGGTGGACCCCATGTATTCTTCAGTTACGGAAACACGTGGTAAATTTAATAATTCACCATGCCATGTCCAAGTTGTATAAGATCGAAGAAACCCATCACATAGCAGGTGCTCCCTCATTATATTAACATCCAGTATCCTTCCATTCAAACAATTAACGCAGGACACCTGATCTTTGCTCCATCATGACCACTATTAATCGCGTTACGTTGTGCAAATTGTATAAATTCTTCTACTCCTCTTTCGTACTCCTCACTTATACGAACAAAATTCATCCAATTTCGATCCATTATATATTCTGGAATGGTTAGGATTTTTATATCAGTGTTCTATCTCACGCGTTTGCCGAGGGTCGAACACCTCCAGACTCAATACCAAAACGTATTATTGCCAAAGATAACATATAAAGTAACAACTAACTACTAATAATTATAAATACAATACATAAAAAAAGAAAAAATTCAAAAATATAATAATACTAATACTAAATAATATAAATTTTTAAAAAAAATTCAAAATTAAATACATAATAAAAAAAAAAAAAAAAAAAAAAAAAAAAAATAACATACAAATTCAAAGCGCTTTGATTTACAAGTGCGGTTTTACGTTTAGCCACATTTGTATATCAAAGCTCTTAATTTACAAATGCGGCTATACAAATAGCTGCATTTGTAAATCAAATTAATTTCAAAAATGCCACCGCGTTTTTTACGAATGCGTTTAAGCGCGAAGCCGCACTAAATAAACCGTACTTGTTTATACATTTTGCACTAGTGTTTTTTTATCGAAGTGACATGTGATGGAAAAAATGGACGAAAAAACAACACACATAATCACGAAACAACGCCAAAAAATAAACGACACAATATTTAACGTGGTTCGATCGCCAACTGCACCCTACATCCATACGGGCAACTATTAGGTTTTATTTCTTTCGTGTTGCCTCCCCAATTACAAGTACAATGATCTCTTTAAATAGAGATTATAAAGGAGACACAATGATTAAGCCCACTCACTAAAACATGGTGTCTAGTCAGCCCAACCCAATTGGTCCTGACTTCACACTCAACAATCTCCCACTTGAAGCCAGAGAACAATGTTCATCTGCGCTTCAACTGTGTACATGTACTTATGTAATCTGTCAACGAAACTCAATGTTCCACCACTAGTTGCCACCAACCTTCTTAATCATTTTGAAGGCTTCGTTGAAACTCCCCTGATTTTCAATGCATTAGTCATGACTGAAACTGCCACTGACCCGTTCTGTTCCTACCGGCTCCCACTTACACGAACTGTCGGATCCTGGAACAGCCTGAGAGCAAACACTCTCCATACTCAACAATAAATTTTTTGGAGAAGTTTCAACAGCTGGAATACTAGTTCTCCTGGCCCACTGTCATCTAGGGACCTCAGCTGAAACACGACTTGTGCTCCCACGGCCACAAGTACCTCTGATCGGTCTACCTGAACCTTTCCATGCTCGTTCATCCTGAATCTGACATGTGGCTCTAGGTTTCTCTCTTGTAAAGACAACCCTCTTTTTCCCATTAGATTCTATGAACTGGACTTTGTTTATCTTCTGAACTGGGACGGTCACTCCCTTAGATGGTAATTCGACCATATACAGTGAACCTCTCTTTCTTTCGCGGGCCATGACAAGATTTCCCTTGACGACCTTCCACTGTTGATTTCCGAACTTCACATCATGTCCCTGTTCGTCCAACTGCCTAACAAAAATCAAACTTTTCGTCAAGATTGGAACAACTCTGACATCCTTCAAAGTCCAGAAACCGACTAGCGTCTTCAACACTATGTCACTCATGCTCGTAACATCAATAATTATGTTGTTTGCTAGTCTTACCTTTCCAAAGTCCCAATAACTAGATTTTGCAATTCTTCACTGTTGTGGGTAGCATGAAATAAAGCACCAGAATCCATGACCCAGGAATCCACACTGTTATTCGCGCAACAGACAAAGAGGTCCTCGTCCGCGGAGTCCTCTACAATGTTGACTTGTTTATCATTTGGGCATTGATTCCTGAAATGTCCCACCTTCTTGCAGTTCCAACATGTTACACTTGAGCAATCCGAGTCTTTGAATGCCTCCTTCTTTTGTTCTTACTCCCACTATCTCTGATATTTTTCTTACCTCTGATGACATTTAGCGATTCACTAGATAATTCCCCAAAACTCCTTCTTCGGACGTCCTCGCCAAGAATGAGATCACAAATCATCTCAAAAGTGAATCCATCGGGTCCCGCTAAACTGGTAACTGTTGTAACCGTTCCGGACCAACTGTTAGGCAAAGATGATAGCATTAGTAAAGCTTGAACTTCATCATCGAACTTAATGCCAACTGACGTAAGTTTGGCTAAGATCGAATTCATTTTATTGATGTGCTCAGCAATTGAATTATCTTCCTTCATCCTTGTGTTTAACAATTCTCTAATCAGAAACACCTTGTTTGCAGCAGATGGCTTCTCGTACATGTTAGACAATGCTTCCATGATACCTTTCGTTGTCTTCTCCTTCAGAATGTTGAACACAACATTCTTGGTCAACGAGAGTCGGATAACAGACATAACTTTCGATCCAAACCTGCCCACTATGCATCAGACATCTTTTCTTGCTTGTCACCCAAAACCACGTCCAAATCTTTATGAACTAGCAAATCCTCAATTTCCACCACTGAAATTTCCCGTCTTCTGCCATCTCAAACGACTAGACGAGATACTGAGTGCAACTAATTTCAGATCTTGGCAATGGCACAGGCAACAACAACGCCGCTGCAAATCCATACAACGACGACGGTTCCCTAGACAAGTGAAGCTGGTCTCAAGTGTTTCAGGCGGCGCAAAGAACAGGTAAAGACGGCGGCACGACTCACAGTCCATGCTACGACGACGCCAATCCTCTTGGAGTGATTGGCTGTGACGGTTGCGGAGTTGATACGTGGCGGTGCGGTGCAAGTTCTGGTGCGCGACGCGGCGACGTTGGCTATGCGGGGTGCGAAGGTGGTGGTTGTCGCAGGTTCTGGTGCGGCGCACGGTGCAAATTTGGTGCGCGACGGTGCAAGGCTGACTGTGCGGGGGTTCTGCGTGTCTCTGATTAGTTTCTGCTGATCGAATCTCTAGTGTGTAAACAAAACAAGCTCTTATGCCAATTGATGAGAGAAATGCACACGGAAATAAACACACATAATCACGAAACAACGTCAAAAAATAAACGACACAAGATTTAACGTGGTTCGGTCTGCAACCTACATCCACACAGGAAACTATTAGGTTTTATTTCTTTTCTGTTGTCTCCCCAATTACAAGTACAATTATGTCTTTAAATAAAGATTATAAAGGGACACAATGATTAAGCCACTCACTAAAATATGGTGTCTAATCAGCCCAATCCATATGGTCTTGGCTTCACACTTAACAACATGCTTGTATCTTTGTGTGCTCATTATTGTTGCTAATGACATCAGTTAGCTAGTTTAGGTGGCCTTTGTATTTAAAGAGTTCTGTTGACAACGAGAGGGAAGAAAAGTAATGGAGCATGTTGCCCTGACGGTGTGCAAAAGATACCCGAAATTCAGAATTATTTAGCTAAAGGTGTAGCTAATGATAAACGCTTAAAGACTAAGATGTTATGACCCCAAGAACTTAATCAATACTAGAAAACTCTCCATTACTACTTTATTTATCTAAAGGTATAATCCAGTTTAATGGGATTGTTTTGAATACTAGAAATTAATCAATACAGTAAAAACGCGCTAGAATAAAAGAAAAATATTTAATTTTACTACTTTCCTAATAAATTAATAAACTAAAATTACATAATAAGAATAAAAAAATAATTTAAGCTAAAAAAATTAATTGAGTTATTTTTTTACAATTACTTTTTAAAATCAATTTATTATAACCATTTTATTAATTTTAGATGCTCAATTAAAAGCATTATACAAGAAGAGAAATGCAAGCGAGAGTATTTTGTATTTTGAAAGCACTGAAAGTTTGGGCAAATACCATATTACCTGCCCAATGTTGTATACACTGGTGCATTTACCGTTGACTTTATAGACATTCTCCACAAGTTAAATTAGCTTTTGTACAAAGTAAAATTTTTTTTGGAGAAGTTATATGAAAGAGTTTGTTCATTATGCAAGAACCAATTTTAACTTACAGAAAAGTCAATTTCATTTTCTCTAGTAGTTGTTATTGGAGAAACTCCTAGATCTTAAAATTTCTTTGACTTTTTGTATAAAATTCCCTATTATAGATAGTTATGCCCCATGAAATTTCTCCACCTTCGTCATATTTATTGTTAAAATGTGATTCCTAAATTTCATGTTTATAAATGTGACATGAAACAATTTGTAGGTAAGAGACTATGTTTAATACCAATATGAGATAAATATTTCTTTTAATACTACAAGAAATTATTAAATAAAAATTAATTTTAAAAATCAAAATAATTAGTCATTATATTAATTAAATTAGAAATTATTTTATAAATTAAAAAAATATTTGTATTTAAAATAGTTTCTATTATTAATAAAAATTTATAAAGTAGTTTTTAAATTGATATTTAATTATTAACTATCAAAATTTTAGTTACTAACTATTTATGTTCTAAATTAGTCTCCATTAGTCTTTTAGAGACTAATTTAAAATCTAAAATTTTAGTAGTTAAAACTTTAATAACTAATTTAAATACCAATTTAAAAACTATTTTATAATATTTTATTAATAAAAGAAACTATATTAAATATTAATAATTTTTTAATCTCTAAATCAATGTCTAGTTTGATTAATATAGTGATTTTTTTTTATTTAAATTTAATTATTATTTAATAATTTTTTTTAGTGTAATCTGCCTTTTTAAATATCTGATCTTATATGTAAGAGTGAATGAGATTGATATCTAAATTACAATTAATATATATTTTATTTATACAATTTATTATTAGTCCTTTAAAAAAATACACATACACATAATTTTTTCGATTTAAAAATATCTTCTCTTTCCATATACTTTAATTTTAAACAATCATTTATAGCTGTGGTGATAAAATGGTTTGTGTAGTAATCATTTTAAGTAGATTACTTAAATTCTCAACCACGTAATTAACATTTTATCTAATTATTATAGGCTCTTACTAATGTATTATGTTTTCTATATTTAAAGAATTAAATTAGTCAATATTAATAATGATAACTTCTCTCTCCTCTCTCTCCCGTCTTAAGTTTCATATAGAAATAACATTTATCAATTAAAAAAAAGTATAAAAATTAAAAATTATCATTCTTTTACATAAATATATTAGTGTTCAATATTTATCCACTTGGTCGACCACCTCCACCAATAATTACCACTTTCAATGCTATTTTCAAGTAACCATAAATTTTCTTTTTTTCAATCTCAATACTAAAACAAATTATATTAATTGCAATAAACAAACATATTTATATATAAATTACAATATCACATACCGTGTATTTATATTTATTACAATAAATTATAAAGATAAATATACATATAATGATAAAAATAAAAAATATAGAAACAGTTGTGTTTTTTTGTTTATTTATGTAATTATATAAGTTAGTTTTATATTTATTAATTACTTTATTAGGTAGTTTAGAAACGTCATCGTCTGGATATTCTTTTATAAAAAATCTCAATTATTTAAATAATAGATAAGTTTGAAGAAAAATGAATTACTGTAAAACAGTTCAGTTCAAGACTAATGAAACCAAGAAAACAACATATTCTTAGCTTGTTATTAAACAAATGATAAATTATTCGCAATAAATAGTAAAAATATTTTTGAGCATATAAAGACGTGCATTAGATTTTCTTAAAACTAAAATTTATGTAATAATAATTTGTACATAATTATGATGGTAAACAAAAATGGTTTGGTGAACATTTTTTAAGAAAAAGATGTGATGGAAGAAGTGGTCAAAAGCTCTTGTGATTTGCAGCATGAGCTTTTCCATCACCGAAAGAAAGGATGATGGAGGTTTTCCAACTTTTTGTCCATGCTGTGCCTTTAAGAGAATGTGGTTTTCAAAACCAGACAAAAAAATTAATCAAAAATAATTAGAATTGAATAAAAATTAATTAAAATTGAATTTTTTAAAATTTATCTCCAATTATTTGATTCATATAAAAATAATTTTTTATACGTGAATATAATGCTTAAAATTGAGTAACAATTAACACATAATATGTTTTTCTAAAATTATTTTATAGTTTGATTATATTTTTTCCACCATATATTTATACTCATTGCAATAAAGTAATAAATTTATTAGTAATTTTAATTTATGTAACACAGATACTGATACGACACGGAAATACGTATAATCTTTAAAATTAGGACAAGATACACAAATCTATATATTATATAATTATGAATTATATAAATTGACAATAAAAATTTGTGTGTACTAAGTATCTTTCATATTTTTTTTAGCAGAAAGATGTTTTTTATGGTTGGTTCAAAATTATTTGTTCTTTTTTTTATAATCATAATAAAAATTTATATAATAAATTTGCTTTTTTAGAAAATTAATGTATTTATCATTTTTAAAATTGTGTTAGACCCATGCTAGAATTGTAAAAAATCTAACTAATATTTTTTGAATTTGACACTTACCGATAAGTGTCATACGAGTGTCGATGTCCGACACGAACACCCCATTTAGAAGGAGAGTCTGAACTTCATGGATTTTAACTATGAAATTATGTAATTTATTTTTGAATATAATATAAAAATAATTTACATCATATGTTTCTGTTAACAATTTTTTCACTATTAAAATTTTAATAAATTTTACAAAAATATTTTGCGACTCTACAAAAATTAAGAAATAAAATTATTCAGATATAATTATAAAACATTAGTTTAATTCCAATTTTATCTTACATTTAAATTAAATCATAGTTATTTTTATATTTTATTAATTTGACTATTTAATAAAAAATGAAATCACATTAAGTTTTCAGCATTGTACACCATAAAAGTACATTCAATTCATTCAATTTTTCTTTAAACATTACATATGTCTTAAATATGTTATTGATATTTATGGGCTAGAGTCTCTTTATAAACTTACTTGCAAATATGAGCTTAATTTGGCTTTTGTTTATTTTTGTAGGTCCAATCAAGAAGACAATCCTAGGATGAAGCAATGTACAAAGTAAAACTTTGATTAAAAGAACACAAGAAAACTGAGTTTTAGTTGATATTAGAAGAGACTAGTTGACATTATTTTTGGATCAAACTTTAACTTAAATAATTGTATAAAGTAATTTAGGATTTCATGGGTCATGTATTGGGCCTAATAACATAAAATAATTGGACCAATTTTAGACAAAGTAGTGTAGGTTTTAGACATTCTATTTGGACCAAGAGTAGAATAAGGTACCATGAGCTATCTAATGTTACATTTAAGCTTCCTCAAGCCTAATGCAAACTCTAAAAGATCCAAGATAAAGCAAGAGACGCACGAAGGAGTTAGCTACATTCACAAGACACATTTAATATGTGCTACATATGAGAGAAACATGGAGAGTGTTACTAGCCACATAACACACTCTCATTGGCTTTTCTTGATCTATGGTTTATTTTGCATTTAAATTATTTTGAATTTGACTCTCTTTTGGGCTGATCCTAACACTCTAAATAAGTGTGCTAGCCTCCTGTAAAGTTAGATTATGAAATATAGTGTTCTGCTACCCAATTTGCACGGTCAAACACTTGTCCTCCTTTCCCTAGGATAGACACATTCTTAATCTCATTCTTACACTTTCTAAAGTGAGTTAGCCTAACCTCTCACTCACCATAAATCACATCTACTCAAAATTCCATTTGGTGCTACCGCTCATATCTCTAATCCCATTCTACACCCAAAAATTCAATGCAAGGAGAATTTAAATCAAAGTTTCTAGATAAAATGGCTTAAAATTGAATCTTATTAGCATCTCACTAATATTGGTTAATTTTGTTTAGAAAGTTATATTTTATTGAAACCTGTTTAGAAAAACATATTTTTATGTATTTTAATAAAATAAAACTTTTAATTCTTTAATCACCTTAAAAACTAGCTATAACCTATCTTGAGGCATGAAAATCGTTAACTCTTCAAAAGCAAATATTGGATCAAATATTTATGACCAATGAAATAAAACTAAATCAATTATCAATGCTGACCCTTAAAAGTTAGGATTTTGGGATAGAAATTTTGTTATACTCTTAGAAGTTATGATTTTGGGATAGAAATTTTGTTATACTGTACTGTAAACACTATAGAAAAACTTATTTTGTAGAAATTTTATAAAGAATAAGGTTAAATTTATAAAAAAAAACACTAGTGGAAAAAAGTCCATTTACGACACCAAATATACATTATTTTTACTCTCAAATGTTATTTATCAAAATGTGGTAACATTTTTTAAATTAAACCAGGTCTAAAATGACGGTTGTGGGTGGAACCGTCTTTTGAGACCAAAGAGATTGGGTATAAAATGGTGAGTGGAACTACCGTTTTAAACCAAAGTGATTGGGTCCAAGATGACGGTTAAGGTGAAACCACCATTTTAGACTACTGCGATTGGGTCTAAAACGACAAATTTACCTAAGAACTGGCGTTTTAGACCCCTTAAATACCCTACTTCGAAGCTTTTATTCTTTCGTTTTGTCTTTGTACGAACTTACACTCTTATGCTCTCACGCTCTCTGGTTTTTCATCTCCATTGTAAGCTCTTCCTTCACATTCACACATTGCAACATTCTTCATTGCTTATTTTCTCTTTCTCTTATTGGTTGCTCATATTCCATTCATTTCATTGTTGAAGGTTTTCATTGCCTT